>NC_056710.1:17009113-17086613 GCF_018831695.1 Puntigrus tetrazona | reverse complement strand
ACAGCTTGAAACTGTGGTTGTGTTGATCGTGGGTTTGTTCTGTTTTACCTCCACACAGGGAGGGAGCTACACTGCAGATGTTCATCTCTCCATCTCTGGTGACACCGTCACCTTTCAAACACCTCCAAGCAGAGCAAGCATCTGTCAGATGAGAAGTCTACAAACGAGGGAGGAAAAACTGCTATTTTGGTAAAATAGAGAAACAAAACTTCTGTGCCAAAACTTTTAATTACTCTGTCCTTGATAAATAAGTGCTTTTCAACCATCATTCAACCATTCACCCATCATTTTAGGCACTAAAAGAGGAAAATCGTGATTAATAAAAAAAAAGTATGCATTGCCTAATTAAAGTGCAAATGAATAATCATTTACACCGTAATATAATATAGATAAAGCTTTATATTTGAAAGTTTTTTTTAAGCAATTTGTAAATTATGACATTAAACATTAAGAGCTGTCGATATAAATGACTGCATTAAGGCTGATTTTGTCAAATTGAAAAATGAAAATGATTTAAATGTTTAAACAAAATTACAAAGTAAAACATTATCTGTGGATTATTGTGATAAGCTGGTTGGACTCCAAATCTGTACTGATTACGAAACAAATTCTACATATCGGATGGCCCGGGAGTATTATTTTTGATTTATTTTTAAGCAAATTGAAATTTTTGGGTGAACTTTTCCATCGGTGATGGCGGTAACTGAGCTCTATGAATCTGCTGATCACGTTTCCAACATTACAGAAGAAGCTGAGTTCGTCGTGATGTAAGAACGCCGGCATTAAAGAGAATACCTCCGCTAATGTGACATGTCATATTGACAGGAGCAGATAGAGACGTTCAAATGATGTTTGATGGAACAAAAAAGACACTTTTAGCTTTTCTCCCGCTAGCAAGGATGCTCTACGCAGCACATACCAAGCACAGAGTACAAAAAGATCAGTGCTGCATAATTGCTTGAACTTGGCAAAACCACACACACACACACACACACACTCCGCAGCCCCAAACAAGGATGTCTGCCCCTTCATTCATCTCAGGAGGTGGTGGCGCTTTCAACATATTGGCATTTCTGAGCCGCTTTGCGGTAATTGTCAGTCATGTGGCAGTTGCTCGTTTGTTTTGCTGACATTTTGCCTTTGCCTGATTGTGTATTTAACGGTGGGAAGGGAGGAGAAATTAATTGGAGTGGGGCCTAATCTGTCTGCCTGAAATGTCACCTCTGTATTGCCCGTGCCGACTCCGACACTGTGGCATGGAAAGGAGACACAAAGAAAAGGGTGGGAGCACTAAGAAGAAAGAGTACAAAAAAATAAATAACAAAATATATAAATATGTATATAAAGTGAGCTGTTAGCACGCATTTGCATATAATCACTTCACTGACATTCAGAGCAATTCTAGTAGAGCAGAGATTGAAAGAGTGGAGGGAGAGTAAGGAAGAGGAAGCTCTTGATTACCGCTCCGCTGGGTGTTTGGACTAAATATTAGCTCACTAATGTGAGGAAATTACCACGCCGCGAGAGGTGTGTCTCCTCTGGCAAGTCTATAGATTTTCTACATGAAGGAAAGTAAACACAATTGAGATCTCTTTAATATTTTTTTTTCTCCTACAGTGTTATTAATGAATTGATTGAACCAAGTGTTCATGTTTCACACGACTCCCATTTCTGACAAAACTGTGCACTATATGAGATCAGTCCAAGCATACCTCATCTCTAGAGCTGCTCTGATAATACTCTTTACTCGATGCAGCTCTCCTCAGACGGACACATTTGTTTTTAACTTTGTGGACAAATAGGGACAAAAATATATATCTATCTATTGTATGTTAGAGTGTGCTTATCAAAGTAATAATAATGGTAATGCATGTCAATAAAACTTAGTTTTTTTTTTAAAGTACATCAAAGAATATTACACAATTTTTCATCCATGCATTTAGGCATTTTGCCAAAAAAAACTAAAAGAAAAAGGCATTGGTAATATTCAAATATGTTATATTTTAAAAGTTTCATTGAAATGTTACAGTTTTGAGTATTTATTAGATTACCGATGTGTTAACAACTTGGATAATAATAAAAAACTATTTCTAAAAAAAAAATAAAGGCACAATTTGTTTTTTAAAATTACAATAAATTCTCAAAATGTTTATTTTAATAAATTTACTTCATTAGGGGTCTTTTGATGCCTACAATGTAATTCTACTATTTTAAATGAACAAATAAAATAAAATAAAATAAAATAAAATAAAATAAATAAACAAATAAAAATAGTCCAAAAAAATATAGGGCCATATTTATTCATAAAAGGCTCTGGGAAGAAAAGAAAAGTAAAATATTAAGCAATATTGTACACAAAAAAAAAATAAGAATAACAACGATTCACAATATTACTGCTTTTGCTGTATTTGTTTGGTTTAAGAAGAAAAACAAATAACAAAAAACTAACAACCCCCAAACTTTTAAAAGTTAGTCTGTAATTATACGCTGCATATTTATACTTAAACTGCACGCCAACAATTATTTTTTTCCACTCATAAGGAACTTAACAACTCTTAAGAGTCTTAAGAGCTATGAAAAAAAAAACATCCGTTCAGCAATTCTTTGCCCCTTCAGAGGACATTCACAGCAAAGTGTCTAAAGTAGCGTGAAGAAGTGTGCGTGTATATTCGCAGAAACAGGAGAAAGAGGAAACACTGATCAAAGTGTGATAATCCACCAGTCCCGTTCCCTCCAAATCAAGCTTATCCCAAGAGACACCTTCAAAGTCCCCCACATCTCAAGAGACTAGCTGGTGAAAAGAACAGGAAGTTAGGCAAAAGGAAAGTGGAAGTGGTGGGTGTTCTGTTGGTTTGAGGAATAATGAGTCTGAAAGGGTGGGAATAAAAGAGTCTGTTCCAATAATAGCGCTGCAGCGCTTTAGTGAAGTGTTCTGCTCCAAAAAGAGCCTTCGTTTGTACTTGGAGAACAGAAAGGAGAGGGAGGAAATGACTAATGGCTCCTACACAAGGGTCAGGTGGTTAGTGGATATAGATAATACCGTTTTATCCTTCAGGAAACCTTATTTCGTTCTCCAGCCTGTGCTGAATCTTAGGTAAGAGTGAAGGTGTGCGGTGATGGATAGAACTTTCATAATGTTTTGAAGGATCACGTCTGGAATCACTATGCCTACATTTCATCCAATACGCACAGCCCGGCCACCTTTCATAAAGGAAGTCAGAAAGCCATATCGACCGCCTTCCCCTTTTCCTCTCATGGACTAATGACTGATGACCCTCACCCACGGACCGCCCAATAACCAGAGCAGCGAAGAACGCTTCATCTCTGAAAAGGGCAGACTCTTGGGTCCAATGTGTCAAAACCATTTTACAATTTGATAAAAGCTGACCAGAGTCGGTTTCATTTTGAGATAAAAAGCACAAAACTTTTTAAGATTGCAATGGAACATTTGTTTTAGACACTTTTTAACCTAGAGTGCACTTTAACTGTTTCCTAGCTACAAATGTAAGCCGTTTTAGTTTCCAATAAAATGATAATCATTATTGAGAATAATTACTTCAACCTCATTTCCCAGGCTATAAAATCCAGCATAGACTGTTACTTGGTTTGGGATTATTTCCAGCTCGTTTCATGTTATCTAAATTGCTCAGTATCCAGTCACCAATGATCATTAGACCATCTTTGACCAGCAACATACCAGCTCTCAGTTTGTCATGCAAGTTTAATATTTTTGGTACCTTGTTGAGGGGCATAAATTAGACAGAAACTAGGTTTAAAAAATGGGAAAAAAACTAAATAAATAAATAAAAAATATCTAGTACTGGGCAACGGTATATCACATTCAAAATTTATATAATATGTGTACTATATTTTTTATGTATATATAGACACACGCATTCAGTTTATGAAACTATTTACTTGTATGAACATATATATATATATATATATATATATATATATATATATATATATATATATATATATACATACATATATATATATATATATATATATATATATATATATATATATATATATATATATATATATATATATATATATATATATATATATATATATATATATATATATATATATATATATATATATATATATATACACACACACATATAAATAAAATAGTTAAAATATACATGCATATATAAAAAGAATTTATACAAAAAATTGAATTTATTTTGGTTGGAATTAATTTTAGCTACATTTAAAAGAAACTAATTCAGCTGACTAGCTCAGTATTAATATTATTTTATTTAAATGTAGCCAAAATAAACAGTTTGTAACCACTTACCTAAAAAAATGTACTTAATTCTTCAGTGTATATTCTTTACAGAAAACTTCAAACACTAATAAATGGGTGTGTTAAAGGTCTAAATGTAAAAAAACGGTCAATTAGCATGTGCAATTAAATTTGAAAGTAGGGCTATGCAGCATCCCCATTTTTATTTTTTTTTAAGATGTAATGCTGTAAATTTCAATCACGTTCCACCTGTCTAAGCACACATAAACATAGTAATTTATTCAGTAAGCGTCTGCCAGGGGGCTCAGCTGTAGCATATTGTTGGCTGCTGTAGAACTGCTTATCTAGTACATGTGTTCAGTCAAACAGAGTGATAAGTGACAACTTTAAATTGTGACACAGCATGACAAATACGAGAATGCACCTGCAAGTGAAGAAACCCCTGAATAAAGTACAGCTTCTCAACATAACTAACACCAGGTGAAGTGAAATATTCCTACACCTCATCAAAGGCATGTGGTGGCCTGTGGTGAAGTTACGTTGACCTAAACAACAATTCATAAAAAAACTATCTCCAGCGAGCTGAATGTTCTGCATGAACATTCAAATGCATATTTTCTACAGATTTTTTCCAGACTGGTTTTATGCTGCTGAAACAGATTGGTAGACGGATGACAAAACGAGATCTTACTGAACAAGAATGAACGATGATATATTCTCAACCTGGCAAGCATAATTTTGACAACTATCAGAAAACATCCCACAACTACAGCTTCAGGTTAAACGCTTTAAATCCGCCACGAGCCAATCTTAAATGAGGCCGCTAACAGCAATGCATTGATAGAAATGTATATGACAAATTATTATTCGGAAAAAACAATCAATGGCATGCTTTTAAGAGCATCTAAAACAACAACAACATACATTTTATTACAATATACTATACATTTGCATTTTATAGTGCAAAGCTTGACAATACTAACACGAACAAGCACTATAAAAGTGTTAGCTTTTTTAGCATATGTCTTAATATAGCACTCAGGTTTTACAGGTCGGCCTTTAAAGACCTCTACTCTACATAAATGATTGGAAAAATAAAAAGAATACCGTCAAATAAACTTTTGAACACGCTTCTCTTGCGCTTAATTTCATACGTCCTGTTTTTCTGCCTGGTGTTTGAACATTCTGTTATAGAGTTTTAATGCTGTGTCGGTGCTATTCATATGTACTCATAAAAGCCACAGTAACTCAAGGTCCTCACGCCGTATGCAAGATCACTTCAGTGGCTGGAGCCCAAGTTTTGTGTGGGAACAAACTAGACTTTACGCTTCATTCATTTCCAGAAAAAAACACAGCGTACCGAGTTTGGCGAGCTCTTAATTCAGCATAATGATAAAAAGACAAACTTTACTATCTGCAAAGCAACTTGCAAAGCAACAGCCAAACTCCTGGATGAACCATTGCTGTCATTTTTAAAGAAAAAATACAAATAACGACATTGTGCAGACAACTAAAATGACTACGAACTGGTTTAATTCATTTAAATAAAGCTGAAATAAAAAGATGCAAAAACGACAGCAACAAAAAAACAAATAAAACTATTTTATTTTATTATATTTTATTTTGAAGCACGGTCACCATTTTATTCTGACTGACATCCAGTGCATCAAATGAGCCCAAAGCACCTGTGCCGTTATTGGCTCATCGCAATTTACCTTCATTTCAATGCTGTCACCTTCCCATAACATCCGCTATTACCCAGATGCACTTTTAATCACAGTAGATGCTCGTTTGTGATAGCTGACGTCAATTAACTAATTAAACAGTGAATCATTTAATTAGACAGCCACTTCACTGCTAAATAAATATTGATTTATGCAACAAAAGCTCTTTAGTTTGACAGAAACAAAGGAATAATATTGAGTGTTTTTGTTTGCATACTGTAATGAGGCTTAAAAATAACAGTTGGCAATTTTTGACAGTTTTTTGGGGGGATGAAAGATGTCATTATGCTAAGAGGAACTTGTTTTTCCCTCAAAGTGCCTCAAAGCACAATAAATTACAAATGCTCATTACTTACTTACTTTCCCCAAAAAAAACTGTAAACACGGAGCTAGTGGCACTGACAGCTGTATAGTGCAATTTATTTACCTTCAGCAGAAGTAGAATGAATGACTTTAAGGACAAACAGATGGTCAGAGTGACATTTCTGTAAACTTCATGACTAATAGCTCTCGCTTAGACGCTGTGAAAAAAAAAGTTACGAATGCAAAGTTGAGAGTCATCCAAAGAGCTGCAATATTGGCAAACAGAAAGCCCTCATTCTTCATAATATCCTACTGTACAATGTTAAACGGCTTAAAGAACAAGAGAAGAACGCAAAATTATGTAGATTTAAGACGTTCCGTGGTTGTGTATGTGTGCACTAGTGCTTAGGCGACTGTGATTTTTTGCTAGTCCATTAGTGGGTCAGCAGATAACATGTCGGTATTTAACTTATGCAAATGACTCTAAATAACCCGGGCAGTGCTGCCTTAATGGATACTATGTATATATAACAAAATGATTTTAATATATTTTAATTTAATATTTATTATACCTATTGTTTGAATTATACATAACTTTTATTCAGCAAGAATGAATTTTACAGTTTTACACTATAAATTGTATTTAAATACATTTGATTCTTTTTGAACATATTCGTTAATAAAAAAAATAAATAAAAAAAATTAATGAGGAATCGTGGTTTCCACAATAAATAAAATGATAATAATAATAATAACAATAATCAGATCAATAGGAAATCAGCTAAATTAATTTATTTCTGAAGGACCAAGGAATTGGACACACTTAAAACTGAAATAATGACTGACAGCTTTTTCAATCACAGGAAAAAAATATTTTTTACAGTATTTTGGATCATATAATTGCTACTTTGGTGAGCATAAGAATCTTGACTGTAAAAAACAATAAGCTGTTTCAGTTTGAAATAACTTGTTACCCCGCTGCCTAAAATATTCCTTTGAGTCAATTAAAATATTTCTAGTTTTCATCTACATTAACATTAAGCAACACGTTATGTGTATATCATAAGAAATGAGAGATTGATCCAGAACTGAAAAAATCTATAATAGAGGTGGAGCAGATGTCTTCAGCTCACTACTTTCTCTGCCCTGATGTTCCTCCAAAGGCCAAACGCAGCAGCCGGAGATACTCATTTCTCACAGCCGGCATAAGCCCTCTCACCAGGGATCGGGCTCCCAAATTGAAAAGAGACAATGCCATTTTTCACAGTGGCAAAAAAAAAAAACACATTACATCCTACTGGTATCACCCAAGGGACAGCTCCCAGGTGATGCTACAGTCACAAGAGCGTCAAATCAAAGTCAAACCTCAGGCTTCATTCACAAGGGTAGAGTGAAGAGTTGGAACTGATGGGATCACTAGAAATGTCTGCTTTCCAGCTTTCGGGCAGCACAGTGTGGTAATTTAATGAGGACCTTCTCCCTTTGTATGACATTGCGCAGACAGTGTTAAATTGGCATTGAACTACAGGAATGTGTGTGTCTATGATTTACTCACCAAAAAGATAATTACATTCTCTGGTTTCATCCCAAAACCTAGAGAGCTGCCGTTCTGTCTACCACTCGCGTAAGCAGCTGTAATCTGAAGGAACATCCTCATCATATGTGAACTGCTGCTCACAAAAATATAATAAAAAATTACATCATTTTTGTACCGTATAATAATGAGTCATAGTGTTATACGAATATTCCATAACAAATAAAATATAATTTGCATATGATTTTGGCCTTAACATGGCATCTTAGACAGCGATAGAAGATCACATTGGGAGCACGTTTAAGATGCATTAAAATGCTGCCTAGAAAGATCAGGTTTTGAAACAGAACTTCTGTTACACTTATGTGTAGGCACTAATGTTTTCCTCTTTTTTGTAGCATTCTTAAAAGGAAGGTCAGGTTTCTTTTGAGAGTCACAGGCTATAATAAAAGAAAACATCCAACGAAGTTCCGGAAATAAATAAAAAACCCTTCATTTGTGATGGCTACTTCACTTTTGAAACACACCTAAAGCTAGCGCATACTTTCAAAAAGAAGTCCACGTGCCCAGAATTCAAAGAAACTAAACTTAAGATCTAATGTCCGCATGTACGTGTATTTCACAAGTGCTCGCTTTGTTTAGGAAAAGCAAGGACATTTTCCTATCAGAACAGTCGCCAGGTTTAGTTTGGCATATTGTTTTCTGGAAAAAATGAAAATAAAATAATGAAGTAAATGCAATGCTGTTCTTCAACAAAAGATACAGAATGATTCGTGGTATCTAAATAAATGACAAATCTTCAATCCATCAACTATTTGAAATAAAGCATGAGCGCAACGTTTCCGAGGCAGAGAAACAGCTAAATCATGTAATGTCTTTAAATAGCGGACAGTCACGGTAATCTTACAGATACGCACAGGAAGGTCACAGTGGATGCGATGAAGTCATCTGATGCGCTTTTCAGAAAACCTGACTGACGCATATAACCTTAAAACCTATTTTTTTTCAGCACTAATGACTTCCTTTCACGAAGACAAACCGTCTGTTTTAACCCCTCTGCTATTATGATCATTTTATAGGATTTAAAAGTGTAAAATAAAATAAAATAAAATAAAAATCTCCGTTTGTCGGTTGCCTGAAAAATGTTATGAAATGTATAAAACTCAAGCCAGAAAAAAACATGCTTGATATAGGCTGTTTTAAAAACCGGGTCTCTGTGTATTGTGTGTGAATACTTAAACTGTTATTGTCTCAATGGAATCTCTCTGTGCTCTTTCGGTGAAGTTCTGTATGAGTAAGCTAAACTTTGTCAGATTTTTGGCAGAATAAGATAAGAAAGGCAGGAGTTCAATGCTCTGCTCAGTGGTCCAGCGCAGGCCTCCCCCAGGCGCATTCGCTACTTTGCTCACATGCCCGCACACGCACCATCTTAGACCAACATGCGCAAGAACTGCCAGATTTAGCTTGCTGGTAAATAATGTACACAGAAAATACAGCTAGATAAACAACAGAATTTCATCGATGAATTACCAACAACACCGTTACACATACAATGGCTCCAAAAAGTGCTGATTCTCGACTCTCATTCACAATTATTCTCACGGTGCTGTGCTAGATGTCACCTTCAGCCCTTAGTCTTTTTTTTTTTTAACCCAGAGTAGCGTAATTTGCCTAATTGCTCGTGAGTGCCCCCTACTGTTTAAAGTGAGATTTTTGCTCTACGTCCATACTGAAGGTGACCGTCTGCTGCTGTACCTGCTCCAATCTACAGCAGTGATGCATGTCCCTCTCAACCCCCACCCCTCCATCATCCAGTCCCAGACCAGCCCAGGCCAGACGCTCACCAGACCTGCTTGTCATAGTGCTACAGTTCTGCTGAACTGTTATAAATCACTATTACCAAAAAAAAAGGCTTTCCTTTTTATTATATATAGGAACTATTAAGGGAGGCAACCTATTCCCTCAGAATATGTCAGAACTAAAGAGAGAAACGATTGGTGTGCTGCTCAAAAGACTAAGCTGAGCAGTTGGAAACTGCTTTATACTTACTATTGCAACTTACTTAGGACACAAAGTTAGGACACATCTGCTAATTATTATTACCATTTTCCCTCGTTTTTGTATAGAAAAGTGTGATCAGAACTTTTAAAATGCTGTAAGTAAATGAAAACTTCCTGCAAAGTTTTAAATCTAAAAGAGTATCAAGCTATTGCCTCTCAAAAAAAAGAGTCCACCCTGAATCGTTTTAATGAGCCGTTTTTAAAATGAATCCCAAGCTGTTTCATGTCGACATTAAATATCAACATACTGAATAAAAATGCGAATTCATTCTTTGCCACTAGGTGCTGCGTTTGGAGCCTTAAAAACAATAGCGGTTTCCCTGATAAGGCTGTATACAAACGTAGACAGTAACAAGTTTTTGAAGCTCAAACTGGGCAGACCCGGCAGTCGCCATCTTGGCATTGCATCACCACGCTCTTTGAAAATCAAAAATAAGCAAAGAGGCGGGAGCTGGTTCATGAAACCACGCCCACCTAGCTCGACGGTGCTGACAGCAGAGGCAATCCACCTGTCACTCAACCTGCCACTTATGCAGAAAATTCATCCCCCTCACAGTTGTCATGAAGGTCAAAATTATCTATATAGACCAAAACCACTTATTGTACCAGGCTGTACAGTTATTTCTGCTGTAAAGTTGGGAATTTTAACATGGGGAGTCTATGGGACTGACTCCCTTTTGGAGTGCGGTTTAACTCTCTTCTGTGTTGGTTTCACGAGAAAGATCGGGAAGATGCCGCTTGTATACAAAGCAGCACTGCGCTCACGAAAGCTGCTTTATGAGGCATTACGGGCATGATGAGATGAAAATGAGACCAATCAACCAATCACAGCAGATTACAGCACACAAAGGAGGTGATTGTAAGAATGAATCATTGAGCGAATCGTTTGGGAGTTGTTCAACAAGTAAGGTCAAAATAAATGCATATTATAAGACAATGAAAGTGTTTTTTGACCTTGCACGCATGTCAGCTTCTTGTCGGGGACTCCCCAAAACCATGAACCTTTATTACCCATAACAGGGGGACTTTATGTTTGTAATTAATCTGTAAGAAAATAATGGTTGTGCTTGTGTGCGCTTTACAAACTACAACTCTAACAAAATTAAATTGCATGCATTAAAATAAACAGACAGTCTTAGGATAGATGGAAAGACATCTAAAATGAAATTATATATAAATTATTCATGTACACATACTAGGAACTAAATGAAGTTAAATGCACAGAGTTTCTTTTAAAAAACAGCAGTTTGTTTCAGAGACAAAACTCACGTTAACTGAAGGCTGGAAAGTTTATTATTCACAGCTGATTTATATTTGATTTATTCATTTGTTTGTTTCATCTCTTTTTCCTCAACAAAGTCATCAGAGTATATTATAGCTTTGGGGCACAAGCATTAATCCCCCAGTCTAAGAGACTTTCTTTAACAAAACAAGCTTCGGTTTCTCTATGGGCTTTTAATATTAAATCAACGTAGATTTAAAAAAAAAAAAGAAAAGAAAAAAGCATTAAAATTGAATAATGCAATATATTTTTGAGTTGCTATAATAAAGCACGACTTCTCTGAGGTGAGAAACAGGCGTCAGCCTTAATTAGTTACAGTGCTAGATCTGAACCGGACTCAAGGAGAGGGAGTCATCCACCCTCCCTGTTTGGAAAACAGCCATCAAAAAATGCTCTTTCATGTTAACGCTGCAAAATTGACGGCATAGGAAGCTTACTGCCATGGCAACAACATTAGGACTGCTGAAAAAGAATGAAATGTAAAGAAAGTTCTCAGAATTCCTGGCATGAAATATGCAATAAACTGACGTCTAATTGACCACACAGATGCACATGCACGGCAGTACACAAGCGATGAGAATTAATTAAACGTAATTTGTTTTAGTTGAGTAAAATGGAAAGTGTTAATTCATTTTCATGCCACACCGAAAAGGTCTTTCATGGAGAGGCACAGCTGAAAAAGCACTTTGAAGAGCAGCATAATTGAAATTTCCCTTTTTTTCCCCCGTCAGGTTCCTGGGTCTAGAAATGACATGTCTTTTGTCTGAATGTGCCGTCCTGCCGCTACGTTTTAAGTGACACTCATGAAAGCTAATAGGAGGACAAATCATTTGTATAAGCTGCTCAGTTTCCGGGCTGTGCGTTTGTCCTTGAGTGTGCCATGGTTTCTCTCCTTCTCATTCTCATCTATTCTTCATTTATCTCACACAAGCTCATTTGCCTCATTCTTCACTTCTCTCCATCTTCCTCATATTTTTCTCTTGCCTTCTTAGCCTATTATCTAATCTCTTTTTCCTCTCCCAGTGAGAAACTCATTCCTCATTTTCCACCCACTTCCCCTCCCCACATATTTTACCTAAATTCCCCCTTTCGTCCCGCTCTATCTGTCTCTTTCGAACACGAAATGATTTTATATGAATCATTTGAGTGGAGGTGACATCTGAATGACTGTCAATCACGTACAAGTTACATTGTTGACAAGTGTTATCATCACGCCTTGGGTTCGGCTTAACTCGATTTCTGAGATCTCCAGTGTCTCAGTTCTAAAAAATGGAATCAGACAGCTTAATTTCTAATCATGGTATCGATTCATAATTAAATGAATGTTCCTGGGTGAAAAATAAAATTAAATTACATATAATTTTTAAACTAGTTTGTAACGAAACAACTGTCATTGGGTTTTTTCAAACGATTATAAATAATTCTAAAGTTTAAATACATTTATTACGTAAATAAATGGCACATTAAACACACAAAATAAACATAAAGACGTCTCCTTTCTATAGTCACCACTGAAAAATTGCTCCTGTAGAAAATACAATTTTCTGTGAAGCTGCTTTGCAGTAATTTATACAAATAAACATGAACTGCACTTAGCTGAACAAATTGAACTGAACAAAACACACACACACAAACACAAGTATATTTATGACTGTCTGCTAATATCCTTTCTAATGAAAAACTTCCTTAAGATCACAAGCATACAATTTATTTTTTTTTTAACTTAGAATTTAAAAGACGCCGTATAATAGGAACGACTCGTATAACACATGAAACGCACCTTGAAAACACTGTAAGTCGCTTTGGATAAAAGCGTCAACCAAATGAATAAATGTAAATGTTTTTAATGAGACACACAGAAGGGAGGCTCATTTAGATTTAGCTAAAAATGAGAGCTTAGCTTTGCTCTACTTAACAAATCCTGCACAAATTTCTGAACCCTGAACGTTGTTTACGGACAACATGTGGGTGTGGATTGCGGTTCATGCTGCTCTGAGTTTGCATGAATTTACACACAAAAACGTCTAAGATGTTTATAGCATCTACCTAAAGCTGAAAATCGAAAAAAAAAGTCTTCATTTGCTATCGTCACAGAGTTAGCTCGTCTGCTACAAGCTCCCTGCAATCGATACGCACAGTGAGTGATCATTAGCGCTAATCGTTTCGCTGTTTAATTGCGGTTTGGGATGTCAGAGTTCACTCACCTCTTCTCAAAGTTCAGCAGTGGATCAGCAAGCTGGTTTAAACAGGGCTTTAAAGGGAAATACTAGCCTGCTGCTAATAAAAACCTACCTGGTCTCACGGCATGAACGTACCTAGATGCACTTTTTAACGAGACACAAAATACAAACTAATAAGTACATATCAGTGTAGTTTCCAAAAGAAACGAACGCTAGAGGGAGTAAAACTCAGACACTTTTTAGTCCTTTTCACACATGCACAAAGTTTTGATTAATAAAGCGTCCATTTTGTCACAATTACTTGAAGAATATCATGTGACTTTGAAGCAATGTAATAGGCTGTGAGATTTGAAAACTGATGCTTTTGAATGTTAGCATTGCACATGTCCTGCTTTATATCTATGGGTTTTCACGGAGATTAGGTTTGTTTGGTAGCTACGGGTTTGAATCACGTGTAACTATGGTTTGACAAAACGGTTCAAATCTGCATAAGAGGAAGTTGAAATGGCATAGTTGTATCAACTCAAGCCTTTCGCATTTGTTAACATTATTGGTTAGGTTTAGAGTTGGATTTAGGTGACATTTCCAACATGACAGAGCATTAACTTTTAGTGACAGTCCCCAGATATTTAATGCAATAAAAACACAGCAATACGAACCGATATCGATGTAATAAAAATGTTTATATATTGAACCCGTGTTTCTGCGCCAATCAGACATTTCTCAAAACGTACAAAGACGCTAATAGTTTTTTAATGAGACCACGCTGATAAAAAGGTCGAGCATTAGAAAATAAGCTGGTTGTTCTAATCTACAAGCCTACTGAGAGCTGGTAACTTTAATTTGATGCCAGACTTTTTCAAATGTATCTTTAAAAACTGGACAGCATTACTGACATCTTGACCGCTTTTTCAGCATTTAGTGAAATGTGAACAACCAAATGGATTTGGTTTTCCACAAATCTGTGAGATGCACAAGATAAGCGGAGGTCTGTCCCTTGCTTCTGCCACAAGATGAATAACTGTTTACACACCGGCCCAAACGAGGCCAGATTTACCAGCCCTGTCAACAGCGGATGGAGGATGTGCAGAGCATTTTCGCAGCCAGCATGAAATACGGCCACACCGTCGCGGGTAGCGTAAAGCCAGGCACTCCAGCTTTTTTTTAATTTGGATTGGCAAGCGAGCTGTCAGAGTGCTCGTATTTTATACCTCCCCCTCATATTTGAGGGTCCTGCTCCAGCACTGAGTGGCTCTCGATCATACCTGTCAGGGGCGTTTTATTGAATAACAGTGAGAGGGAAGATGGGCCGCCTCCCTGGACAGAAAGGCATGATGGGAGATAGAGGGAGTGCTGAATTGCTGAGATTCAGAAAGAAAACTTTTTCTGCTTGTCATTATTAACAGTCATGTGCATGACAGAGAAAGTAAGACAGATTATTATTTTATTAAGATATTTATTATATAGATATTTTATTTTATTATGTATATCATTCAACTTGAGATTTGAATGAGGCTATTTTAAGCAATTAACATTTTTATTTAGAAAGGTGATTACTGTAAACCTGACTCCTGTAAGACATGTATAATGTTAAATAATTTTAATTTCAAATTGATTGCAGTTTATTACAGTATCAATGCATCACACTGATATGAGCTGAAAATTCAGCTTTACCATCAAAGCAATACATTTATATTTTAAGTGCTAGTGAATTAAACGTAAGGTTAGAGTATGATAAAACACAATAAGATCATATAATAAGAACGTCAGACAAATCATTCCTTTCTTTCATTAGTAAATACTTCACATAGACATCTCTTAGCAAAACCAAATTGACTGATTATTTAAATTCTAAGGACTGGAGACATTATGCAGAAACTTTTCATTAAAAGAAACCTTGAATAACAATATAAGTGGAACATAAAAGGTAAAAGTTTGGTATGTTACTGTTAAAAATAAATGTATTTATTTCATTGAATTTGACCACTTGCGGTATGATTCAACTTTTTATACGATATTAATGAAAGTTGTAACTAACGTCCTTGGAAAACTTTGGCAAAAATGAAAGAATTAAAAACTGAAGAATAGTTTGTGTCATTGTGAAATTACTGTCATCGTATTCTTGTCACAACAATGCATGCAAAAAACAAACAAAAAGCTCAGAGCTCGGAGATTTCCCCAGAAACAAAAAAAGCAAAACAAAACAAAACAAAACTTGTTGAATTCCTCATTCTTTTCTCTCAAACTTTAAGTAAAAATGCTTTAAGGTTTAAGTAAAAAAGCTGTATCTAAGCTGAAGGAAGCAATATTCTTCCAAATTACTGCTTCTGAATGTATCTAATAACACGTTTTATTTCAGTTGGGATGCTGCCTTAAAAGACAGTAGACAGCAAGCTGGCTATAGTTTTTGGAACAAAGCCGATATGCATGTTCAATATAAGAAAACAGATGTTTGTTGACAGCCTCTAAGCACCTTAGGTCTCTTTTTCACCTCTGGGTATAAATCAATAATTTTTAAGCCCCATACCTCATTCCTTTTCCATATATTAACAGAAAAAAAAAAATTGTTAATCATCCCAACCACCGAAAATGTACGGTCCAGGATGTCATCCCTGCACAGATTGCGTTAATGGACATTTAGGTATGTTGTGGTCACTAAACGTCTCATGCTCAGACAATCATAGAAATGGTTTCCTATATTAATAAGATGATAATGATTCTGCATCTTTATTGAATTTGTGCAGGAAGAGTAGGAGAAGGTAATTATTTGTAATAGCCGAAGTGTAAAAAATAGTATCAACGGCACATAGCAATTATAGATTCAGCATGTGGCGCATGTTTCGTGGTAAGGTACATTTGTTAAGTGCAGATGTTTGATTCGACATCCCAGGAGGAAACAAACAAGTGAGTTTCACATTATAGACCCCTCTGTCTTTCTTTCTTAGCAAACGCACGCCCACAAAACTTGAACAACAAGACCAAACAACGGATGGGAAGAGAGTCATTACTTTTTCATACTGTGGCTAGTAAAACAAGGAGACGCCATTACCGCCCAAGTGAGATTAATGGCTGACATGGGCCTCAGCGACCAAAGCAAGGAAAGAGCTGAGAGAGAGAGAGAGAGAGAGAGAGGACAGACAGAGATTGTGAGAAAGTGAAGGACTCATAGGAGAGAAAGGGTGAAGGGCATGGTGCCAAAGCTCATTGACTTCTTTTCCCACCTTCTGAGACTCTTTGCGTAGGTCGGATGAGTCACTTTAGAGATCTGATACTCCTGAGCTGTCGTCCTCTCCTGATTTAGCCCTTGTCTTGGCCAGGAACGCGCCTACAGAGCTATAATAAGACCTAGCACAGCCGTAAGAGTGGGTTCTGGTGCTCAACGTAAGACAATGTCCCATTAGAACACTGTGAAGGTGATTTAGCTGATATTAATCAGTTTCAATGTTCAAATATCACCCTCGGATTGCTGCTGAAAATAAAAGACAGGAGTAGATCCAGTCTAGTGGGTGGCAACCAGAGTTCAAGAAAGAAAAAATTAGAAATAACTTCCTTTTAATTCAATACCCCACAGCTGAGTTGAAATAAGAGGAGGAATTACTATTAAAAAATGTTAAAATTAAATACAAAAAAACTATTTATATTCTGAACAATTCAGTGTTCTTCAACCCTGGTCTGTAAAATGGAAGTATAGTAATAATAATAAGAATAATATTAATAAGAAGACAACTAATTTAAAGCAAACTTAATGAAAGTGAAAACAATACTAAAATGTAAATAATAACAATAATAATAGCAATATTTTTTATCTCAATGTTTATTACTTTAACCTCAAGAAAACCCTAATTTGCTGCTTATTAATAATTAGTAAGGTGGTTGTTAAAGATTAGGGATGAAGAATGCTAGACTGTGTGCTTTAATGCAAGCAAATGTTTAGGTCCCTATAGAGAATAGGTCCCTACACTCAAATGTCACTTGTTAGTAGTCATAAAACTATTTGTAGAGCTAATAAAAAAAAAATGTGATAACACTTTAGAATAAGGTATACGCATTGATTATTAACTATGACTTTTCCTTCAGTAAATTCCTAATTTGCTGCTTATTAATAGCTAGCAAGGTAGTTATTAAGTTTGGGTATTGGGTAGGGTATATAGAAAAGGGCATGCTAATAAGCAACTATTAAAGAGACCCTAATATCCAATGTATATCTTTTTTTCTGTAAAAGTAACTGTTGATAACTACTAGTAGTACTGTTTGTGCCCTAAATTTCAATGCGGTCCAGGCTTGTTTCTTCGCATTACTAAATAGTAGCTGTGCTCCTTTGCCCTTGTGTGACGAGCATCTAGAGAGGGTGCGAGCAGTAGGGAAAGCACTTAGCCACATGCTCTGCCCGCAGTGCACACTTAAACAGGTTCCTTATTTATGCAGGTTATAAAAAGTGCATTAAATAAAAGCGGGGAGTTGCCCGTGCCTGGGTTTTGTCACGCCGCTGTGATGCACTGCTGTCCATAACTCACTATGACGAACGGCCAACGCAGAGGCGACACGGTGCTCTTAAAAAACAGCAGTTCATTAACCTGCTCTATTCGTATTCAATTCTTTTAAGGTTTAATGCATTCGGTAGAGTCAGCTTGTTTACACGTATTGCACACATCTCAAAGAAATGGTGCAGTCCTGGATTGATGATACATTTATCTATTTTACATGGATCATGAGGGATGCAGTGCAACAAATTCAGATCATTTTAGGGTGGAGGATATGATTCAAATGATATCACGTCATGCAAAATGTTAAATGCTAACATAATACACATTGCGACTATTTTTTTCCTTGCTAGAAATTCAACAAATAAATGGTTTCTAAATATTATAATTAATAATAGTAATAATCAACTTAGCATTAGAGAGGTTATATATATATATATATATATATATATATATATATATATATATATATATATATATATATATATATATACTGTGTAAATTTATTATGTGTATGTAAATAAAAAAACACATGCATGTATAGGTTTCAAAAACATTTTTTAAATATTTTTTAAATATAAAATACATACTGTATATGTGTGTGCATGTACATGTATACACATGCGCTTTAAAGCTGCTTCTGGTAGAGACATTACTGTTCAAAGCTCTTCGCAAACGTGTTTCTAATTGGAAGGGGGGGTGGCATAATCAGTTATATTTATGAGGTCTGTCACTCACGCTAGCCACCTAGCCATGGACCTCCATGTTGCTAACCTCGGGGTCAGCAGACGTTGTAAAGTTCTGAAACCACTCTCCATCATCATACTCCCATACCGCTGTCTCTCACATGACAGAGTAATGCTCGGCCCCATCCATAACCATCAACCGGGCTGTACGGTACCCGGCTGTCAACCCGAGGCACGCGGTGATTAGTGACTGACCGTGTGGTGACATTACGGCCAGAGGCCTTAGTCTGAAAGGACATCATCTGACAATTTAAAAGGAAAAGATAATGAACAGAACCAGCCTTGGTGGTCCGAATAAGGCGTCGGGAAAGGTTAACAGCCTCCCCAGCCAGACTGGGCAAGGTTTTCGTCGCTTTTGCGTTCGAAGAGATGGAAATGTCAAGGGATGGGGAGAGGGGTCCCGGTGTCCCGCAGATCGGTGTGACGTTTGCACGGCTCAACTAAAAGATGCTCATTAACCCTGACGACTGGGCTGGCGTGACATTTCACAACGCGCCTGTTAATTTTATTTGCCACACTTGCGATTTATGGCACATGATTAAACGCAAACAGCTCTGATGACACAGTAGAAGAGAGTAAATTGCGAATCACTTTTTAATAAAGGAATCCAAATCATAAGAGCCATCTGCTGTGATCCAGTGTCTCCGCGCGGAGAGAGAAACGTGTCGGTGTATTAGCATTCAACTGAAGAACTTTAAAAGACACAGATAAGATGCTTATCACCGATTCAAACTTTCTGAGCGGCAGTATTTGGGTTTCAGAGGCTGTTTATTTATTTAATTTGCTTGTGTATTCATCTTCAGGGTGGAGAGCCATGGATTGATCTTCCGAGCTGATTTTATACACATGCTTCATGTTCCTCCGGGCCCTCCAAACTGCATGCTCCTGCATATTGATTGCGAGACGCCTTTTGGGGACAAGTGCTGTTGTGCGAATTTCAGTAGGCTCTCGGGAGTCTGTGAAAACACGGCGTGGATAATCCATACGCTTGCCCTGAATGATTTATTAACAATCATTTTTTGTTGGAACCAATTTGTTTCATTAGGCACCTTTGTTTGTTTATTGAGTAGCAGGGGCAAAGTTAAAAATTAATAGGCAAATAATTGCCTACAAAGCACACCTTCATAGACCTTTCCAGTGAAATATTGCTTGGTGGAGCGATCCGGAATGACCCCCGGTGCATTGAGAAGTGTAACCAGCAGCTTCAGCCTTTATTAAAGAGCCTTCACGGGGTTAATGGGATATAATGTATAATGTGTGACGCTGGTGTTTCTTCACTATTGCTTGCTGTCTGATATTTTCAGTGAAGATAAGTTATGCAAAAAGAATGTTGTATGACATCTCAGGAGGATTTCTCACCTTTAAAGCAACTTTATGTTTAAATGAGAAGAGTCCTTTATAAAAACAATGAAAATGCAAAATAAATCAATTTATAAACAAGCAAGAAATCAGTCAATCTAGCAAACAAACATCAATCCTGTTCAATAACTATAATAATAATGATAAATAAATAACACTTGCAATTATTATTATTATTATTTTCCTCATAAGTAGAGCATTACAGCACATTTGATTATTAATAACTATATTAATAATTATTGTGAATAACAACAACAATAATTATCATCATTACTACTACTACTACTATTACTACTACAAAAACAGCCTGAAAAAACAGTGACTTTCATGAGAATATACTGTACCTAATGGAAGTAAGAATTTCCCCACTTCACTTCAACTTAGAAGTCACACAGTTTAGAGCAGAGGGATGAAAGAAGAGATTATACCAGCCCTTGCAGACCTCCTTCCTCACTAGCGTCTCTAAAAGATATTCAAATAAATTATTTTAAAGTGCGGGTGACCTTTAAGGATTTTAGAGCAGCTCAGCTGCTCAGAGGTCTCCCTTGAGTTGCCTCAGGCATTTTGTATTAGATACCCTTGGCTAAAGTCCCAGTTATGAACCCCTGTACTGGAATGGGAAGAGAGATGGAGAAACTTTACATTGTTGTTTGATTATTCCTTTTAAAATTGTACATATCGCATTTTTACCAAGACAAAGATAGATATACAGTTGGGTTCAAAAGTCTTTCAGTGTTGCAAAATGTAATGTATATTAGAATTGAGATATATATATAGTTCTAATATAGTAATTACATTACATTTTCACACAAATATTTATACTTATATAAAACTTAATATTAGTTTATATAGTAGGGTGTCCACGTTTGTTTCATTTGGAAAATGCAAACAGATTCAAGAGTGTGTCTTATCTTATAGCAAACAAAGTCATGCAATTGGTTCACTGAAAGGGCAATTCATTCACAAATGCAAGAAGTGGTGAATGGTGCATTATAGAGGTACAGTATATGTATAACCTTGAATAACATTTATATATGTTTGTGGCCCACCACCTTCAGCAGATCAGCTCTGTCCACCTTCAATACTGCCAGGATAGCCTTTTCTTCCCTGTCCTCAGAGAAAATCATCTTTGCTTCCTGACATTCACAGGAACTGACAAAGAATTAGATTAAAGTCATGCTCAGCTGATCTCTTCCCAACACTCCTCCTAATAGCTGTCATCGACTCTGGCCGCAGAATTAAGCGTGTAGGACAGGACTTACCATCGCACCCCACCTGCGGACTCTGAAAATCAACAACAGACACAGTTGTGTCTCTCAAATACTCTTCACCAGGAACACGCTTACACAAAACCTGATGTGCGTCAGGAAACACGTAACTATAAAGCATTGTACGGCAGAAGTGATTCACAGAAGTAGTTTTATCATTTCTAAAATTTTGATGCTGGAACACAGTCCAAAATACAATACAAAAAATTGCATTGCCTTTTCAAATGACTTCAAACATAATATATAATTTCCACTTCTTTTCTTCATTCAATATCTAAAATGAGCACATACAAAATCATAGAGCGGTGA
The DNA here is from genome assembly GCF_018831695.1 of Puntigrus tetrazona. Taxonomy (NCBI): domain Eukaryota; kingdom Metazoa; phylum Chordata; class Actinopteri; order Cypriniformes; family Cyprinidae; genus Puntigrus; species Puntigrus tetrazona. The sequence continues at coordinate 17,065,109 of NC_056710.1, read as the reverse complement.
TTCTCAACTGGCTTTCTTTAGAAGCACCCAGAACAGTTTTGCACACATCAATGACTTGTAATCACCGTCAAATTATTTTTATTATTATTTCTCCTTTTTCATTCTAGTTCATTCACAGTCTCTGCGGTTTTTAAGAAAGTATTTGCAACCTCGCAGTTAATTCTAGTCAACATTGGAATAATATCCAAACAATCTTAATTAATCGTGAGCACAAACTATGGAGAAAAAAAAAAAAATACCATTGCGGACATATTTTCTATTTATTGCTATGGTATTTCCTGCTAAATAAATAAATACCTACCCTGCAATAAGGTGATTTACTAAGCTTACACAAAGACTAAACACTGGGCTAATTATCATATTTTCTCGTAACCGTTAAGCATTATTAAAAGAATAAATGCCACGCAGCTCGCCATACAGCCTTGGACATAAACAACCAAAGTAAGTGTCTGTCCCTAATTATTTATTTCTCAGTGCTAATTATCCATGTTAATATGATCAGCTGTGCTTTATGTTTAGCAATTAGCAATGTATTTCCAGCGTTGTCCGTAATTCTACCAGAATAGACCTGCGAAGTGCCAGCCTAAAAACCGCTTTATTACGTTTTGCAGCAGCCACAGCCTTATCCAGGTGTCTGCGTTTCCACGAAATCTGATAAAGACAACCTTCTATCTGAGAAAGCCCTTCTATCAATCTATAACATCAATTTCTTCCAGATGAGGATGTGATACATAGTCTTTTCATCACTAAAGTTTCGTGCCTCAGTGCAGCAAATGATTCATAGACCTCACGCGGTGGGGAGCAGCACTTTTTATGAGTTTCCCGCTGCACAGACGGGTGATGGGATGGCCCATCATTTCCCAGTTTAGCAAGGCTAAGTGGAAAGAATTGATTGGCCGACGGTGGGTAAGAGTGTTCAAATGAGGGAGGCTTTCCTCACAAAACCTACTTAGCGGTGGTCGCCTGTTACATCACAGGACCATTATTCAAATATACGACTATACGGGTGGGCATACACGCCAATGGCGGCTGCATTTTTAGTGCCAGTTGAATCTCATCATCGAGGGAAGATGTTATATATCTATTAAAGTCCAGAATGCACCTGGCTCCCCCTTTTAGGCCGCATACACTCTACATCATCCTTAGCGCTACGTCTCTGGGTCCTGGAGGAGGAACAACAAACCAATCATCTAAAGTGATGCCTGGCTTTTAGTATGGAAAATGAGCCATTTTCAAACAGTCAATTAACAGGTTGTTTTCGGTTGTCTGTCTGTCATCTTTTACATTTCTATGTTTCTAAATGCAATCGCTGTGTCCGGTTCTCCATATTAGTAAATAAAGAAAACACACTTCAGATATATGGTGTGCAACTTGACTTCAAGTTCACCCCAAAATGAAAATGATGTCCTCAATCTCATGCCGTTCCAAACCTTACGATCTTTGCTCATCTTTGGAACACAAAATAAGATATTTTGAATGAAATCAGAGAGGTATCTGACCCTCCATAGACAGCAATGCAACTGAAATGTTCCCAGGTACAGAAATGTAACGTTAGTAGTACTTCAGTTTTGCTACACTAGGAGTATACTTTTTTTAATATACATGATTTATTATAATGATTCTTATCCCCTGAATAATGTCTTCTGCCATTTTGTGAAAAACTGAAATGAAAAAATAAATATAAGTATAAAGGTCTTTGCACACTAAGAATAAAATTCTTGTCCAAAACGAAAACTTCAGAAAAAAAAAAATTTCACATTGTGTCAATCATGTTGCTACACAATGCCTCAAAAATATTCCTTTGTCATAAAAAATCTGATCAGGTTCGATCTGATTTTTCTGCATTTTTTCTTCTCTTGGAAGCATTTTTATAGCAAAGGATGTTGAATGCAAAAAAAAAAAAAAATCCTGCAAACGAAAATGTCCAACTCGGTGTGAAAGGACTTTAACTCACACAATCACTTAAGTGATATTCAATGATTTAATTAAAGTAGCATAATTACTTATTATTGTGGCGTTTACTGTACAAAGCCAGTGAATTGTTTGGAGTGCAGAAAACCACACAAATCTAATTTAACATTTACCAACAACGGCAAATCATCCAAGTCACACTTTCACATTATTTGTGCTTTGGAACAACCAGAGGTTGATTCACTCAATTGGGTCACATATACTCAGGATTGAACCTGTCTCTTTGCCAGTAAATGGTTTGCGATCCAAGAGAAAATGTCCCTCCACACGCACACACAAACACACACACAGACGTAAACACTTCTATCACTTGCCCAGCTTTCTTCATCCTGACACCACAGAAACGAAGTAGTGGCAAACGTGCCAAGACAGGTAAAACATGTCACTCTCTACGATTGTGTCTGTCTCTCTCACCTGCTCCTTCTTTCATATGGCTTTATCCGAAATGAGGTTCTGCCTCTCGCAGCAGGAATCAAAGCAACCGTCTCAGTTCAGTGACCAAAGTAATAGAGGAACGACTTAAGTTACAGTTTACTACTACGAGCTGTTTATTTGTTTCATGCTTTATCAGAGGAAGCAAAGCAAAGGAACGTGGGAAGCAATATTCATTTCAATGATGTGGATTTTCTTAAACTGCTTTCAACACATGCCGATATTTCTTCCCTAGGATCTCATATGTGAATATACGCACCGTTTCATTGTATAAATTTTATAGCAAAGGTTACAAGCACAACCCTTAAAGTGAATACAGAGCTGTATCGCCGATATGTGTTGTCAACATTTTCAGAAATAATACAGGTTTGTTCTTAGAAGATATTATATTTATATTTCGGAAAATTTTTCTAGAGTCTATTTTTTTTTTGTTTGCTTTAAGTGTTCAATAATCTGTTTTAACGGTTAAATTATTTTGTATATATTTAAAATCATGTTTAATTAATTTTACCCTATTAAACTATTTAAAAAATGTACAAAAAAAAAGAAAGTTTTTTTTTTCTTTCCTCAATTCATTTTTCTTTTTACCAAATATTTTTAACCAAAATATTTTTGGTCATAAACAAACAGAAGAATGTTTCCTGTTAACAAAAAATAATGACTGCGATTATTAGCAAGATTTACAGAAGACACAAATTAAAATGTCATTCAGTGCAACAAATATTTATATACCCAAAAAACCTAAGCATATTTTGAGCATGTTAATCACAATTTATTTATTTTATTTTTTTATTTTTGCATTTCAATGAGCAACATTTGTTTTAGAAAAGGAGGAATTGTTGAATATTTAAAATAAATAATCTCACTGTTCTTGCAGCACCACACAGTTTTCAGGACGATGTTGCAGAATGTCGAATTATAGTTTTTTATATGATTTCAGAATGGCTTCTAGTTCCTGTTACACTGAATGACCTCTAAAACTAAAAATAACGTATTAATAATAATAATTTTATCATTACTAGCATGTTTCTGTCACGGTTTCTTCAAGATGAAACAAAACTGTATTGTGATGGTTTGCTGTAAAGACCTTCACGTTTCTGCTTGCTCTATACTCCATAGTATGTGTGCAGACAGTAGACGAACGAGTGTGTCTGCTCCCTTCATTCACACAGAGATGCCGAGAACATGCAGGATTTGTATTTAAACAGTAATTAGCGGCAGAACATTCACAGGCACAAGTCTAAAAAAGCGTTTCGATTGAATTTCCACAACATTTTCGACAAAATGCCTTCGCTTCTTTAAATCACCAACGTTTGACCACGCTTAGCAAGAATCCACATAACATTAACTTGTCACAATGTGAGAATTTGATTAATGAAGCAAAGAAAAAAAGTACATAATGCCTAATTACCTCCGCCAAAAATAAACCAAAGGTCTAGAGCTCCACAGAGAAATCACTTTATGAATCAAACAAACAAACAGCTGCATTGAACAAGAACAGTTGTCAGACAACACGGCTTGATTATTGAAGCAACAACCTTGTTAAAAATATCTTATGATTAAAAAGTGAAAAATATGATCACTCTTTGATTCCAAAAAATGCATATTCTTGTAAAACAGCTTGCAATGTTTTTACATTTTTTCGAGCAGATAACTGAGGTAGGATCAATCCTCTTAATTTAAAATTGAGTCTGTATGAAATTAGTAACATTATTATTAATGTACCAATTATATAATTGTAATCAGAAACTTCAACACAAAGAAGCTTTCTTCAGATTTTGCACTTACTGTTACAGTAATACATCAACTTATCATCTCTCTCCCCTGGTGGTCTTAAATTGTTAAAACAGGAAAAAACAACTAGTGAGAACAAATGAAACAGAACTTAAGTTGAGCTAAAAGTGTTCATTAGGCGGCTCATAGTACTACAGATCCTACAGTCTATCAATGATCATGACCAAACAGACCGCAAGCACACCTCATAAGACAAGAGTAATGGTACAGAGCAGGATTTTGGTGTTCGGACATGAAACACTTCCTTGATCTACCACCTTTTTAAGAGTTTGGGGCAGTATTGGTATTGTTAAAGGGATAGTTCACCCAAAAACTTGAAAAAATAAATAAATACATAAATGCTGTTAATTTACTCACAGGTAATACAGGTAAGTGACACAGAACAGCTGTTTCATTTCAGAAGATTTACATTTTGCGTTTGTTAATCGGATTTTCATTTTGTCTTACCTTTTTTTTTTCATTCTTAAAAATGACAAAAACCATTGGCCTGCATTTTATGAATCAAAAGACCACGGTTTGGAAAAAAAAAAAATAAATAAAAAATACAATTCTAAAGAAGAAGAAGAATTATAATAAAAACTAGTTTAGGGTGTCTTTTCAGATAGACCCATTTTAGATATTTTCTAAAAAAATAAAATAAAAACTTTTTAGAAACGTGCTGATATGGCTGGTCATAATCTTATTAGAAAATGTGCTAAGTTTTATTTATTTATTTATTTTTTTTATCAAAATAAGCTTACGAAAGACCTATCTTAATTTTTGTTTGCCCGTTTAAAAACAGACATAAATAAATAATATCAACAACAACAATAGTAATGTTAGAAAATGTAATTTCTTTTTTGTTTATATTTCGATTTGTTGTTAAATAAAAGTTCATTCAAATAAATTAATTCCAAGGGTCGATTATTCAAAAATAACATTTTTTTCTGATCATATAACCTAAAGGAGTCATGGCTCTGAGTGCAGCTATTGGATCACACTGTATTGACAGATTACAGATAAAACGTGATGCTGCGATTAAAACAATTAAAATACATTTAAATAATATGGCGTTATAACGAGAAAAGATTTCGTTATTATGACACGAGTGGGGAAAATGTATGTGGCAGCATTGCTTCACCATACAAAATAAACGTTTAAATCACTTTATTGGAGTCTTTGGGACCTCAAATAAACAAATCGAAGTCATTTACAACACGAGTGTTAAAGGAATGTTTCACCCGAAAATGAAAAATACACCATAAACTACTCACCTTCTTGCCACCCTAGGTGTATATGACTTTCTTCTTTCAGACGAACACATTTTATTTAATTCAAGCTCTTTCAAGCTTGGTAACGCTGGTGAATAGTGGCCATTATTTTGAAGCTCCGTAAAGCGGATATATCCGCGAGTACAGTGACATAACGCTAACCCATACGACTCCGGAGGATTATTTCGTAACAAAAAATATTTGCAGTTTTAAAATCATAACCTAAATAGTTGATTTATAAATTAAGCAAAATAAAATAATAACTCTTTATTTTTCGTAGGTGCGTCGACTTCCGGCTTTTTAACTCGCCGCTTTTAGGGGTCGCGCATACAGCCGTTGCCGGAAGGTTATAATTTTAAATCAAGAAATATTGGATCTGTTTCAGAGGACGTGCGATAACCCCTTGGAGGCCTGTAGGTTAACTTTCTGACGCAGTACTTGGGGATATATGATTATTTTTATCTTCAACAATGTGCCTGCTATCCACCAGCATAAAAAACAAACAAACAAACAAACAAACAAAAAACTCTTTACTATGTTCCCGTGAAGTCAAGAAGAAAGAAGAAGAAGAAAGTCAACTGCACGTAGGATGGCTTGGGGGTGAGTAAAATATTGCGAAATTTTCATTTTTGTGTGAACTATTCATTTAAGCTAAACTAAACTCACTGTTGCTAATTTAACAATTCTGTAGCTAGATTTAGTGACTCCATCCCTTTTGAGACTTTTTTTCAATATGAACAAATATATCAACTCGGACAAACCTGATCTAAGTTCTCATCTTGCCCGCTAATTATATAGATATTGATAGACTGATTATAATTTTCCATTATTTATCTAGTTTTAGCTACATTCAGTTGAAAGCAGTTGGCAACACTGATTAAGCTATGCTATTCCACCGGCAAGACAAATGCCAAACCAGCTTGGAAATTTCTGCTGGTCTAAGCTATTCGGGGAAGTATTTGTATCTTTTCTCTTTCATTTTGTGAAAACTGCACTTATAGTTTCCAGAGTAACAGTCTGCACATGCTTTGGGTTAATCTCGCAAAAACACCCAAGCTGCCCTGCTAGCTTCAAGATAACAACCTTACTGAAAGTGTTCAGTAATCCACTTCTTCACCAAGAAATAGACGTTTCGGCGTCTTCAGGTCCCAACTCTCCTCTTCAACAGGGGCACGATAAGAACGGAAAGGACATGGAGGTAGGTCTGGCCCGACTGCAGCCGTAGAGGTAGCTAGCAATCCGCCGGTGCCCTTCTCGGCCCATAATGCATGCAGAAGTGTGTGATTGATTTTCAGCGAGGGAGTGGGTGTCTTAATGTCCTAATGCATTGCTCTGTCACAGTCACCGTGGCTTGGCAGTCTGCCCTTTTCATGGAGGGATCTCTCGCTCGATTGGATGAGACCTGGGCAAATAAATAAAGAAAGGGGGGGGTCTGAGAAAGAGGAAAGCAGAGAGCATGCTAAAGGAGACAGGACGGCTCTTTTTTTGAAATCATCTTGACTGATGGTGATTCAAGAATCGATTCTATTTAACAGCGCTCTGTGTGTTTTGGTCCACATCTGCTGTTGTCGCTTTGTCAGCACGCTTCGATATATAGCTCAATACATTTTCAGTTACATTTCAACTTTCCGTAATTCTTCAGAGCAGAGCACCTGCTCATCAACCGTCACAGCTTTAGCTATTAAACAAAACAACAGGCTCTCAAGAAGAACTAATGGACTTTGTTCACTAACGAGCAACATGATGGAGCTTTGACATTGATTTCAGGAGAAAAAAAAAAATACACACGGTATCAAAGGGACCGAGTGACTGAACGTATCAATCTCACGGACGCGACCGATTCTTTAATGAACCGCTACAGACTGCCAACACGTGCATAGCGAGGGTTATAAAAACAGACGTTTAATTGTTGACATGTATGAAACATTTTAAAGACCCACAGGAAGCCAAAACTTTATAATTACTCGCGTGTGATATCAATTTTCAGCTAATGAGCGTAATTCGGATCCAAAGTGTGAAAATAAGAAGCGAGACACAAAAAAAAGCATACACAACAAGGTTAAACATTATTATTCTGCAGCCAAAAAACGTCCAAAACGTTGTAACAAGCTATTCATAGTAATTTCCTTCCAGTTCTCGGAAGCTTTCCACACACGATGTTCCCTTGTGTGCAACAAGAGATTGTCGTCATGCTCCACTCTACAACGTGTTAAAGAGGCTGACATTATATATCGCAATGAATTTAATGAGTACAGCAGTGGCGTCCTGGAGCCCAGAGGCTGATGGGATGAACGCAGGCCAGCTAAAACACAATATTGTACCGTACCAATTACTGTCTAAAAAGGTCTAACCCTCTGATGAGAAATATTTTTGTTGCCAAAACACCAATTTAGTGCATCAGTGGAGTGTTTCAGTGTAATGACTGTAGGTGTGCAGCTGTAGCAAGAAGGAAGGATTATGGCAAGAAGCTTTAATGTGTGATATGCATGCAGTGTTCGAAACAGACCATTTAAATATTTATTTATTTTATTTTAATACCATAAGGTTTTTTTTTCATGACATTTCTGTTTTACAGAGGTGTATTCTCCCGCCTTTGTTGGAACACTGTGCTAAAAGTGTCTGAACTGAATCTACAGCACGGACAGCATAACCGGTGAAGTACAATTTCAGACTGAGTGAACCAAGGTGAGCTGTTCCTTTTAGTCAAAACACACAGCACAATAATAGTTGGTTTCCCAAAAGCAACTATGGTCAGAAGTTCCATCATCACCAGTAGAGTAAGGAACGAGCGACCATAGAATTCTAACAATTCTTTTAGGAAATTCAGCCTAGTATTTTTCTTATTCTGAATGAAGTAATCTTAAAAGTTAAGAAATGTTCTAGTTGTCTGATTCCAGAACCACTGGCTTATATTAGCCGTTTCTTTTAGTGAATCAAAAACAAACAGCATGACTACGGTGTAGTTCAGTTCTCAAATGACTGGTTCTTATTAGCTGGTCTTTTTTCATTTCATGGAAGTGCGTATAAATAGTACGCAAAATAAAAATGAAAATCTTTATTTACTTACCTTAAAATTTGTTGTGTATATGCTATGCCACGGGCAGGGTTATAGGGTTGTGTGGTTAATGCGTATAATATGTACACGAAAACTGCGTATCATATGCACGCTAACAAATTTTGTATCATATGCACGCAAAAACTGCATATCATATGCACACCAAACATATACGCGTCATATATGTGCATATTGATGACTTTGGGTATTAATATCAAGAGTTTTCATGTTTTTGGTGTATAATTTGTATGCTTTTTCACGAGTCCGCGCTCTTTTTTTAATGGATCAAAAAGTCAGCTCTTTTTAGGGAATCGAAAACCATACATCCTGACTGAATGTAGTCTAAATTGGGAACAAATGGCTGCTATAAGCTTGCTAATAGTGATTCAAAAAACATATAGAACGCCCCGTATGAATTCCAGAACAATTCGCTTACTGTATGCTGGTTCTCTTTTTACAGCACAGTCCACTTCTTCAATAAATGACTCTTGTGATTGGGTTCTTTTTAATTGGACAAATATTTACAGTGCAATCAAAGTCATCTAAGTGCTACACAAACAACTCCTGACCCAGTTCCTTTTAATGATTCGAAAAACATGCAGCTGACTATTGTGGTCCTATTCTTGGAGAAAAGAAAAAAAATAAAATCCGAACAAATTACTCGTATGAGCTGGTTCTTTTTTAGTTATTGGAAAAAGCAGGTTTAGCATGGATGTTCGAAAGACAATTATTTTCCCATTTATCAAATGTGAATGAATAATTCAAATAGGGTAGTTCTAATTACAAGAAGCATCTCTACTTGAACCTATTCCCATCTCTACCTGCATGTACACATGCACACACACACTTTTGCACGCGTCCCTCATCCTCTTCACGCACTCTGTGATTCATGGCTAGGGCGGTGCACAGAGGGCAATTACACCCTATCGATCTCAAACTCCCGTGGGCTGAAATGTATGTATGTGCATGTGCTGTCAGGTGGACTTCCAGCAGCGCATTCAGTCTGACACACACTACTTAAATCGTCCATTGGGGTTTCACCCCGGTGGTCTCGCTAAACCTGTAGAACCGACACAAGGTCAATTTACCCTCAACCCTTCATCTTTCCTCACTCTCCAGTCTCCACTCAAATCCAGCTATGACTGACGTGAGTGCTACAGGAAAGGTCATCAAGTCGGCTGCCGTTCTGTCGACATGCCCTGTACAGCTTTCAAGATGCTTCCGATGAAAACAAACACCCTTTCAAGCTCTAGCAGTCTCTAGAGTTTCGCCAGGTTCTTTGGTTGCACCGCGATATACGAAGGCGGCCTGCTTCTATGTGGCAAGATACGGTTTTGACAACCAGTGACGAAACATGAGGGTTTTGTGACGCGAGAGGGGTTTGTTTGTCTTGTCTGAACCAGGCCCGGGATATGAGCTTTTAAGTGTCAAAAAAAAAAAAAAAACAGAGGAAGTGAAGTGGGAGAGGTGTGAAAGAAAAGTGTTAATCCATGTCACGACTGACGGAGCGTGATATTGGGAAATGATTGTGTGTGTGCGTGCATACATGTTACCGATGAAGCACAGAGGCTGGGTTGTTTGACAGAAGTAGCAGTCAGAAGTAGTGTCTTGGATATTGTATTTTCACTTGCTGTCTATAGCATTGGTAACGATCTCCCATTTGCACCTAAAATTTACATGCATTTCAAATGAGGCTCCTGTGCGAACAAATGCCTTTCTAGAATATAAAACTTTGCATTTTTATGTATTTAAAAAGATATATATATTTTTTTGCATAATATTATTTGCTTAAAATAAGGTTGCTATTATATGAAAAGCTGACTAATGTAAGTTTGAAATAATACAATACTAAAAATAACAAAAAATTGTGATTTTTGGGTTGCAGTCCCAGAATTGCAAAACATGCACTCAAATTTGCCAGATATAAAATTAGAAATTTGAAACATAAACTTGCAATTGTGAAAGGAGAAAAAAAAAAAATCTTTTTTATTTATTTACTTTTGTAGAAAAAAGCTTTTGAGATGGGGCCTATAAATTTAAAAAGTAAGATTATATCACAATTCCAAGATGAAGAATTCAAACTCTGAATTGTAAGCTTGAATTAATAACACACAGAAACACACACATTTGTTGTTGTGAATTGTGAGGACATCCCATATGCGTAATCCTTTTTATACTGTACAATCTGTATATGCTATTGCCCTACTCCCGACCCTACACCGAAACCCACCCCTTATAGGAAATTTACAGCCATTTTTAGATTAAAAACTCACTCTATGATTTATAAGCTTTTTGAAAAGTGGTGACATAAGGTGATGTTCTCATGAGTCACTTTCTCCTTGTAATACCCGTCATATCCATGTCATTAAACAAATTTGTGTGCTCATATGTCACAAAAACACACAGACAAACACACACACATAATCGGAGTGGCAAGAAATGTCCAAATTGAATTGTGAGGAAGTCAGGATTACTTTTATTCCATAGGGGAAACAGTCTTCCAACAATAAATTCTGATTATGGTTTAGGCCGTTTAGAAGAAGAGCATGCCTCAGTAAACAATGACATGCATGGGTTTAATTCCCAGGGAATGCAGAACTGATAAAATGTATTGCCTGAAATAAGTCATTTTAGATAAAAGCATCTGTTAGCTGGGGGGAAAACACTAGCATCCAACTACATGGTATTTCTGGTAGGAAAATGTTAACGCTAGTTAAGTAGTCTAGTGAACACACCAGCATCCACTTTTCCATCAGGGTGGTCAGAACAATGCAGCAATTAGCAGAATGTCATTCATGCTGTATTTTTAAGGCCTGAACACATGTCCAGGAAAAGAATAACAGAAGTGAACTACAAAAGATCTGATCTGTAAGATCTGTAGATGCTCTGATGCCTGAGGGCAGAACTTGGTTAGCTGATCGCTCATGCCCCGCACCATAAAAGCCATCTGGGAAGCCTGCTTTTGATCAGTGTGAGTTTCTTTGAGCCGATCAGTGGCGCTGTAGAGCACGTCAACAGCGGTAGGGGTGGAAGCTGTCTTCAGCCTAACAACTTCATCAAGCCGACTGCTAATTATGCGCAAGGCTCATTAGCGAGGCCTGAGGAAACGTTGAGCTCTAAAACTTCATTAATGTAAGCATTCAGCCTCAGCATAATTACATCCCCTGCCCCCTCTTGCCACGAGACGCCACATTAACCCGCGACTCCATCCGGACACTGGAGCAGACTCTCGACAGACTTCCTCCGCAGCTGCTCCGGCTGGGATTGCTCACTCCAGTGTGGGAAGAGCATGTGCGTTTTTCCCTTCAGACTCTATTGTGATCCCTCAATCAGCGCCGCAGAGCAGACCTCGTCCCATATGAATGCCTTACTGCTCCCATACGATCTCACTTGCTGTCATCACCTAAAACGTTTCTGAAGGGACCTTCGAGCAGAACAGGGTGAGAACAGAGAATCGGTTGGATAGGGTTATTGATCTGACGTTGCTCTTCTTTTCTTCTTTTCGCCGTCTTCCATTTCGTTAAAAGTGTGTGTCCCTAGGTTATAAGGTTTGAGGTTTCACAGCTTTGCAAGTGGATTTCATCACCATCTCTCGGTCTAATGCATATGTCAAGCTGATATCTTGGCAGCCATGATGAGACCTTTATTTGGAAAGGATGAATAATTTACTCCCTCGTATCAGAAGAAAGTGATTGATGTATTTGATTGTGCTTTGAGAGTACTATCACCTGTTTAGCCGTCTCTTAATACGTGGAAAGAATTTAGTCAAGCTTGTTTGCTTAAATTTCTGATCCTATCGGCTCTTTATTTGATTTTATTTGCAATGAAGAAAAATGGTTTGACAGGCCTGAAAAATAGAAAAGATGAACAACAAACAGAAACTATTTTAAGATCAAACTATAGGTACCAGGAGAAAGCCAGATTGAAATATCAAGACTGCATCAGCATCTGTTGGTCCAACGTAAATTCTCCTGACCAACATTTTCACTCATCTTATACGATTTTATAAATCATTCATTTGCCATGTTTACATCAGTAACCATAGAAACACTATAATTTTTTTTACAAGGATAAGCGGTAACCATGGAAACATTATCATTAGTTTACAACTGTTACAGCAGTAACTATGGAAACACTATGATTTGTTTACAGTGGTAACCATGGAAACACTATCATTTGTTGACAGCGCTTACAGCATTATCCATGGAAACACATAAATGGTTTACAGCGTTAACCATAGAAACACTATAATTTTTTTTACAAGGATAAGCGGTAACCATGGAAACATTATCATTAGTTTACAACTGTTACAGCAGTAGCAATGGAAACACATAATTTGTTTTCAACGGGTATAGCAGTAACCATGGAAACAAATCATTTGTTTACAGTAGTAACCATGGAAACACTATCATTAGTTTACAGTGGTAACCATAGAAACACTATCATTTGTTTAATACAATGTGTCTGAATTCGCGCATTAAAAATGTAAGCATCATAATGTGCTATTAACAGTGTTCAGTGAAACTGATTGGTGAAATTAAATACCTTAAATAAGAGTGACTGATGTCTCTAATTGGCCTGTTATATAAGTTATAGCATAATTTTAAATGATTCAATTTACACTTTAATAATTAAACTGAAAGTGCCAATAGGTGGCAGTAAATCACTGTCTTCACTGTCAACTCATTTAAACAGCTGATTCATTTAGCAATGAAGCAAGTGACTCTATGAATGGGTCATTGAATCATTATTAGTAGATTTATTCAAAAGCAAAGATTCATTCATAACTGAAACAGCGCTGTGGGAAAGACTAGATGACTGTTTTTTTACTTTTTTTGGGAGCAAAATAGACAGTGCTCTAAATATCAAGTCACTTAATATTAACTTTTGTATTTAAAAAAAAAAAAATATTTATTTGTCCCTAGTTCATATTGGATACAATATTTACAATTATTACAACATCCTTTTCACAGAGTTTTCTATTAGTTTGGACAAAGACAATTTTTTTCATACAGAATTACTCCAGATTCTTCAGATTCCCAGCTCAGCACTTCTTCTCTTCAGTTTACCTTGCTCATTTTATAGGGTTCAGGTCAGGGAAGGCCATGGCAAGAGCTTAATTTTGTGCTCTGTGACACATTTTTTTGTGTTGATTTTGATGTTTGGTTTAAATCTTTGTCCTAATGGTAGATTCATCCACAGCCCGTTATAAGACTTCCATCAATAAAAGGCAGGTTTAGATTTCACATAATCCATGATGCTATGTATCTGAACAAAATATCAAGGAACTGCACCAAAACAAAAACAGGCCTGCAACAATAAAGATCCAGCAGTGCATTTATGAATTTTTGCACCAAACCTATCTGGTTTTTTTTTTTTTTTCGTCTGACCATAAAAGCCAGTCGTACTTGAAGGTTTCAAGGATGAATTTTTAAAACCTTTTCAAACAACATGTGGTGATGTATATAGGCTGTTTTTAAGGATTTCTGACCCCAACTAATTGAATTTCTCTAGTTAATTGTAACCTCTTGATTCCTGGCCTGATTGTTTGTAATTGGGTTTTTTAATATTTTAATACTTTACGTTTTGTGAAGCTCAATCTTGTTCTGCACAACTTTACATGATTTGGAAATTTTAAAGTTCTTCATGTTTATAATCATGTGGTACAATAAATCATGGTTTCGCAATTTCAAGCTCATGTAAACTGACCCGAAACCTTTTTATACGGGTCATCAGGCTATTCTTACTGTTGAGCCCTGCCAAACCATTTTATCCCTGCTAACTTGAGAATGACATCAGGTTGAAAATGACACAGACGTGTTCTGACATCTCAGCCTTATATCCTTGCAGACCAAGTCATACAGACCAAAAACTGAAGGTCAGCGTAGAGGGCAATACTGAGAATATGATGTCTGGCTCAGTGTGATGGCTGGAGGCAGTTAGTAAGGACAAGAATATGAGTCTCACTTCCAACATCATCCCGGCAGACCTGCTTGGGTCACAGGGTCAGAGTAATTACGTGCTATTACATGCAACAGCGCAGCTCAGGTTTGTTGTTGTACACAGAAGAGGTCACTGAGGACCCCACAGGGACTTGGTGTTGGACATAAATGACAAGAGTGCAGCTCTCAAGAGGAATTGCTTTAGAGAACATAAAGAGGGCGGAGCTAAAGAGAGGGCAGAAGGTGACAGCAGAATAACAGAAGATTAAAAATGGGAGCGTCATTGGAAAGCACAGAGTTACCTCAGAAGATTAACTTCTAAAATAGGGGTCAGAGAAATATCACTGTTTTGACAGAAAGTGCAGTAGTAAGCATTGTTCTTCAGAGGATTTCTTCTGATGTCAATTTCAGTGTCCCTGAAGTAAATTGACGTTTTAAAATTATGGAATGTTAATCTCTATTTCACTGTAACAATAATTGGAATCTAAAGTACTTCAAAACAAGACACCAAGGGTTTTATCCTTTTTATATTGATTCTACGGTGGGTCTAATGCACACATAATTGCATAAAAGGGTTCTTATGTTTGTAGAAAAGGTTCTCACATAAAATATGATCAAAAAGTGTCATACGTTAATGAATCTCATTTATTCTAAATAGAGAAACCCATGACTAAATTGCATTTCGAAATATATTAAATACAACAAACCAATTATTTTAATTTGCTATACTATTTCACAATATTACTTTTAATAAAAAGTGTCTTGCTTAAGAGATTTCTTTTAAAACGTTTTTGAAAAGTCTAACCGACCGCAAACAATAGGGTATGTCATTTGTCATTTGGTGGCTTTTTTTGTGTCATTGCATATTCATATATTCATAATTCCGTATTCTGTAATCATGTATTTCAAATGTACTTAAAGGAACGCAATGCTATTTCCTGGCTGTAAATATGCATAGGATAGAAGCTTATCTTTAATCATGTGATTATCAGGGATCAGTTGCATTACAGGGTTTCATCCCTGAGTATTGTACTGTAAGCCAGAGCTCATCTAAGGGCGTTTCAAAACATAAATGTGTTCTTGTTTTGCAAATTGCTGTGATCACTTGACACAGGTCGCTTTTGGTTTTTCAGGCCCGTGGTGCCAGCAAGTGACAGATTTAAATAGGATTTGCATCTCAAACTAGTTGGTAGGGAATATGAGCGTGATTTGTCGAACAGCGAGAGAGAACACCTCTAGAAGATGACAGAAAGATTGCATTACAGCTTAGACAGAAAAAGAAGCTGTCACCTGCAATGACCTTGAAGAAAACACAACTGAATATTGAAAGGAACCGAACTGCGGTGGAGGAGGAGTGCCATAAAATGAGGAAGATAAAGGTGTAGAAAGAGATGAGGAGATGGGAGGCAGTACAATAGCGCACCACCTCATATCACATTTACAAAAAAAGTAGAAAGATGAATCCATCCTGGCATGAGAACCAATGGGAGAGCGTTTAAATAGATTAGGCACAGTCAAGGCCGTCTGAAGTCCGGGCAAATGTAGTGAATGAAAACCTGAGAGTGCAGCAATGACTAAAGTGGCTCAAATTTGACAGTGACGCTTCAAGCGCTTACTAGCGCTGTAATTTCACCCTACATATTTGAAAGTTAATCTGCAGGATGAAAGGTGTGCGAGGGGCTCACACTTGTAGACAGGTGTCATTAAAGGAACAAACAGTAAGATGGAAAAATCAGACACGGTGAAGCAAAGCATCCGCACTTTTAAGATGCTGTCTGTAGCCAGAAGACATGATATTTACGCTTCAGATTTGGTAATTTGGCTAGCATGGTAATAAATATTGATAAATTATGCATGACTAGTACAAGGAAGCAGTGATAAGACCAGGTTTTACATATGAGTTTAGCTGTGTCAGAGGTGTGTATTAGTTAGAAATGTATGTCGCATACATTCATTTCGCTTTGCCTCTAGTTGGTATAAAGCTCACCTGATAAATAGGTCTACCTCGCAGACTCGCAGAGGGTGTATGATTCAGCATAATATGATAAATGAATATTTAGAGGTAGCTTAGGAAACATCAGAGTATAACCGCAAAACTAAATCTAAGCCTAGAATTAAAAAACATGGGGAAATAAAGCATTTTAAACCGAAAGACTTTCGGTTCCATTAAAGGAATCATCCAAAAATGAAAATTAGTTTGATGTCGTTCCAAACTCCTGTGACTTGCTTTCTTATGCAGAACACAAAAGGAGAATTTGTGAAGATTGTTGAGGTATTAAAACTTTAATTTCTGGGGTATAAGAAGATGCAGAAGCCCCGTAAAAGTTAAAAAGTTCACACAACTTAATTATGCACTATGTTCCATGTCTTCTAAAGTCATGCTAGCTTTCTGTGAGGGACAATCTGCTCATTGAAAAGGTTTTGCTTTGTGTGCTCCAAACAGTGACAGCAAAAGGTGCCTGGCATCTAATTTTGTGTTCCACAGAAGCAAGAAATTAATTTAGGGATTTGATCAACATTACATCTTAGAAAATACTATTGGCTTGAATTTATTTAAAAGTGGTAAGCAATTTATTTTTTATTTGCATAAGATGTATGTATGCATGTATGTATGTATGTGTGTGTATATATATGTACATATACATATACATTCCACAATGTTCTATTTATGATCTGAGAATAACTCATAAACTGAGTTTTATGAAGTATTATTTTAGTTTGTGTGAATATCGAAAGGGGAAACTCTCAAAGGACAAAATGAATCCACTCGCATAAACCTAGCACTCACTCATATGTGATATGCTGCAGTACTTAATGTTTCATTTGTGAAACATCTCCCCTGACTGTCTTTATGAATAGAAACGTTCTTCTATCCATGTATGGAAATATGAGGATGGAAAACAGTATGTCATGTGGTCGTGAGAGTTCAAAAGCGGCCTCTGGCTGTGCGCAATGCATGTCAACAAACAAACATTTGGGCCGCAGTGGAATTTAGTAAAAAAAAATGACACGAGGGATGAAAATATCATAAATAATTATAAAATAATCTATTGATATCTTTCTAAATTTGCACACTTTTGGATTATAACCTCTAAAGGAATAAGGATACACATTTGTCTTGCCTGATTGAACAGGTTACGTTGCATTTTTTTGAAGTCATTACTACTAATAAAATCAAACTATTTGCCATCACTTTCAGATGTCGGATGATAACGGTCACATGGCATACTGATCCAATGGCGTTTAGCATCACTTGCATCAATCTCAATGCGTTGCCTCCAAAAGCGTGATTTTTAAAGTTTGGGATATAACCTCATTCTGTTCAGTATGCTGCAGCGCATTGGCTCAGCCATTGATAGCAGAGGCCTGTTAGACTGTCTTGCTTGTCTCACAGATGTATCATTAAGGGCTGCTGTTATGCCCTTCCTGGAATAAATGATTATCATTTTGACACTTGACAAATCAGAGGTTTTCACAGTTGCTTGGTTTTCTTTTTGCGATTCATTGGTGGGAGCCAAACACATGGCATATTTTCTTAAGGGGATTATTTTCACACATTCATTATGTTCAGTTGATTTGACAGTGCTTTGGCGGGTAACAGTATATCAAGAAACCTGTCATAGACAACCAGTTATAATTTGCAGACAGTGTTATAATGTATCTTCTGTTGAAGCAATTGTCCTTTATCTGCATTAGTGCTGTTTGCACTTCCAGACATCTTAACGTTTTGCAAGCGTTTTATTTTTTATTGAACAGCAAATTGACAGATAACTCATAATTTGTGCATTTGCAACGTAAAAGTAACCTAATAGGATTATTTATTGACTAAATGAAGAAATGATGGTGAATATTATTTAGTATTGTAAGTCACACTAGGATGAAGGAGGCCAGTCGGTCTTCATGCAAGAAAACTAAAATTATATATATATATATATATATATATATATATATATATATATATATATATATATATATATATATATTTATTTATTTATTTGTAGGATGGAACAAAGTTATTCTGATTTAAAAGGGTTTGAAAGTTTATGTGTCTTAGTTTGACAAGATCATATTTTTGAAAGTCTGAAATATTTCCTTAAACTCCAAAACTGGCCTTTTTAATGTTACGAAGTGACTCCTTGAGGCTCATTTTTCTGCATTTCGCCCTGTTTTCTTTTCACACTTCCACTTGTTTGCACACAAAAAACAACAGGGCCCAAAATTTCTCATAAAACTTCAGCAGCCTGCCGAGAGACAAAGGCGAGTGTGAAGCTAATAAGGTTTGCACAATGAGCGTGATCTGAAAAAAAATGGGTCTCGGGTCATATTCCATGCACTGCATGTGTGAGAGTGTTAAAAAGACGGAGCATGACAGTGAGAGAAAAGAGAGGGAGAGCTGTGAATAAAAAAGAGAATGAGTACAGAAGGCTGAAAGAGAAAAGATAGGCCAGATAGGAAGATGGAAAGCTTGAGGTTTTGCAGAGGATCTATTTTTTCCTCCTTCTTTTCAGCAGAAGCCTCACTGGGTTTCTTTCCACCCAGGATTTGCCTACACAAAAGCAGCCTAAGTAATGCGGTCTAATCCCTCAATCCGAGCCTGGTAGGGAGTATGATAGATTTGTAAATGGTGCCCTTTACAAATCTGTTTTATTCCTTTTTGTCTTCTCACATCCATGTCATTCACCTTTTCATTTCCTTTCTCCCCAAAATGCTTTATCTGAGTCCCTTTAGTTGTTTAATGCTTTCTTCCGTCCTCTGAGCTCCAAAATTGTGTAAAATAGTGAGCGCTTAGCAATGTCACAGCTCAGTATTGCATATTCCCCATTCAAATATTTATCCATTTTTTTTTGTTATCTCTAATATCCACAACAGAATTACATCTGTAATTTTTTAATATGTAACAATTTACTTGCACTCCACAGTAGCTATGTTCTCATTGGACAGTATGATATTTAATATCGCACATGTTATGTATGCATTGTTATGGTAAATGTCTTTTTAGGGGCGTGAAAATATATTTGTAAAAAAGGATTTACAAAAATGATTGTTTCGGAAGATGTGCATGCATTTCATAAATACTTTTACATTTTGATGCTGTCAGTATATCCATATTGTGCATTTCGATGTATATATTTTGAATGTGTAAACACTGGTATGAATACTGATGAGAACAGGAAGGAAAGTGGCTTATTACTCAATACTGCACAGAATGCATTGTTTAGAAATCATATATTTGAATGCATTCATAATTCTGTTTTGTTGCAAAAAAAAAAAGGTAATATTGGAAGTCTTAAAAGTAATTATGAGTATTACAAGTAAAATTTTGCCTGGTTCATCACTCTATAAATACTGTGGAAGGTCAGCGCTAGTGCATTGTGGGTAGTCCACTTTGGGCAAATATAGTAGGTCATCTAGATATTCAATGCATACAGAAAGATCAATGTTCCCGAGGAAACAGGATATTTCTGAATTTTGTGTTTGAAATTCTAGAATTAGGCATTTCAACATCTGTGGGGTCTAATCCCATGGGGTCTGTGGGTTGAATAATGCGGATGAAGTAAGAGTCAGCCGAGTCATATTGTATCAGGACATATTGCACCTACCTAGATAATGCTAAATCTTACTGACTGTATTTAAATTGTAGTGTATATAGTTAAAATGATTTGTGCTCACGTGCTTTCCATCCACATGCTAGCTCACCCTTACTTTGTCGGTCCGTATTGACTTCAGATTACCTCATCTCCTGTGTACTCTGATTGAAGTCTGTGAATCATCAGCCTCTGTCCGGCTTGAGTTTCCACACTGTCTGAGTAGGATTAATCTACACACTCTCTTTCCTCTGTGGCTATGTCTGAGAGTGCTGCTTTTGGAAACCGTATATGGATAGGAAGACATCAAGACACATTTAAATACATTATTAGTGTCATGTGTAAAACACACACACACTTTCGTTTCACACATTCTTTTCATCATTTGGAAGAAAGAATTAAACTAATAAATACAGGCTGAGGTAGATGAAGTAATGTAAGTAAATGTAAATTAGTTTTTCTTTTTTCAGTGTGATTCTATTTCCAGTTAGATATTTTTGTCATGAAATACTTGTTTGGTTCTGGCAAAAGCTCACATCGATTTGTTGAAGGTCATGTGCTTTAGAACCTGTTTAGAACCACTTTGTGTAGTTTCTTTATGTATATGATGCTCAAAAACAAACCATTTTGTAGCAGTGCAGTTTACTGAAATATATAATATCTTATGTAATCGTCTTTCAGCATTGGCCAGATGCAGTAAATAATACAATAAATTGTAAAAAAAAGCTTGTAAATATAAATACCCATAAAAACAACCTGGTCTCATAAAAATACTTCTGTGCACTTTTTGTGCAACTCTGTTTTTATGAACCTTACTGCATTTTTTCACGACTAAACGTACTGTCTTTGAATACCCATAGACATGAACATGCCTTTGAGCAAACATTCAAAAGCATCAGTTTTCAAATCTCCCAGCATATTAAAATAGTTTTGAAGCCATAACATGACATTCTTCAAGTGGAAATTATGCTTTATTAATCAAAACTGTAAATTTGAGCGAAAAAGAATAAAAGGTGTAAAGTTTTACTACCTCTAGTGTTCATTTCTTTTGGAAACTGCGGTGATTATACTTATTAGTACATATTACGTGTCTAAAAAAATGCACCCAGGTACATTTATGCCATGAGACCAGGTAGCATAAGTAAATATATAAATGAGATAAATAAATCATGTATTGCCTCAGAATCCTTTGTGTTCACAAATCATTATTTTGCAAAAAAAAAATAAAAAAATAAAATATATATAATATATATATATATATATATATATAGTATATATATATCTACTATATCACTATATATATATATTATATATTTGTTATATATGAGCATTAGAAAATGTATACAACACCTGCTGTATTTTCTGTTGTAATACTAATATTAAGTACTAGTATCAAGTGAAAGGATTTACTATTTAGTTTATAGCACTAGTTGATTTTATTTATTTATTTTTAAAACCTGATTTAGTTCTAAATAAATTGAAATCGAATGGAATCAGATCGGAATCGCAACAAATAGACAAACGTGCGTCAATACCCAGCCCTAATAGTTTTATAGCGTCCATTTCCAGAGTCATGCCATGTTCCACCTCAGGCCACTCCGCATGCCACCACATTAAGTTACAGCGCCTTGAAAGTCTGTCTGAACCCACTATCCTTCATACTAAAATGTTGTCTGTGAAGTCATTGAATTGGCTTTAGGACGCAGGCTTTGTAAGGCTCAGGGCAGCAAACAGGCTAATACCGTAGCTGTGGAGTCAGCACTAGGCCATAATTCGCAGGCCGTGGAGAATATCGGGTCGTTGTGTTATCCACATTCGTGATGCCCTGGGAAACTTCATTTTGGTTGTTTGTCGAAAATAGTGTCATGCATGGAGGTGCTGGGTAACATCTGTTAATTTCCCAGTGGTTGAGACATTCATAATACTATGTAATTTTAACTTGCTCTCAAAGGCAAGCAAGGGACTGGAAGAAATCTCTTCAGACTGAGCGGGATTTAATTTGTATGGATAAAGGAAGTATCTGTAAAATGACTTTTTTTTTTTTTTTTTTTTCCCGGCTCGTCTTAATTGTCTGTTAGCAACACCATCTTGATGACTCATTGAACTCAAAGTGGCAACACGATTTTCGTGCATGTTAATAAGGTTGCATATGACTGGTTTGTGTTTCATTTGCATATGCAGGATATTGCTGTTTAGCTTTGCCTGAGGTAAATACGCACACCAATTTCGCTGGCGACAGAAAAGTTCATTCAGAGGTGGCCTCGAAAGATTAGGAAGCTACAATCTTGAAAGAAAATTAAAAAACTTATCAAACGCTTCTTATTCCAGTCTCAAATGACTCATTTTTTCCTAAAATGATTCATTTCTGGTCCTCAAAGCACAAGTGATTGCAAAACTGATTCATTCTTTTATAAACAGCGTCATATGTAATCATTCTTAACAATGTAATCAATTTAACAACCCTCTATTTTTCTTTAGAATGCGACTGCAATTACAGAGAGGTTTAGGTAATCCAATACTGAATATGACGATTGCAGCACAAACCACAGATCTTGTTGTGCAGAGAAATTTTGCCGACTTGATTGCCCGCCACTTTGTAAATTTATTTCTGCTTTGCTATTTCTGCAAAATGGCACACAAAAATAAAATGATTTAAAGGAATAATTCATGCAAAAATGACAAACATCGCTGGTCCCCATTGACTTCTATAGTATGGAAGGATATAATATGGAAGCCAATATCAACTGTTTGACTACCAACGTTCTTCAAAATATCTTCCTTTTATGTTCAGCAAAAGAAAACATGACATGAGGGTAAATGACGAGAGCATTTTTATTTTTGGGTCAACTATCTTTTTAAATGAAGGGATATTTGAGGGAACTGGAGGTCAAAAGTGAGTCAAATGTTCACCTTGCAGATAGTTTTAAAAGTAGAAATGGCCAAACCCAACGTAAGTCGAGAAGACTTTTGTGGACGCTTACGTAACGCTGTCTCCGTTTTAAGCATGTCTCTCAGTTTGTCAAGAGGCTGTGATCTTTTTAATTCTCCACCTGCGCTCACTCGATTAGCGTATGTCTGAGTAATCCCATTAAGGTCTGAAGTTTCCTCCAGCAGTGCGGTCTCTGCTGTTGTTGCTCAGCTGGAGGTGATTGCGTCCTGAAATAAAGACAAAGACGCAAGAAGATCTGTGTCTGTTTCTGCCTCCTAGGGACCGAGTTGCCTACGGTGCGTTTTTCAAAGCCAAATTTTTGATTCATGAAGGCCATTTGGCAGTATGGAACTGCACATTCTGTCTAAAGTTAGTCATCTTGCCAGTGCATTATAGGAAAAATCAGAAACTGGCCAATTAAAAAACAGTTTACGAAAAGTTTAATATGCCTAGAGGTTGATGCATCTTTGGCAGGGGAGCTCGATTCATATTCTTCTGTGACTCACTCCGTAGTGTTCAGTCGTAGTCACATGACATTTAAGGCTAAGGTGATTCTTGAACCGAGCGCCAATGTGCAAAGATGACAGACTTCAAATCATATACTATTGGGTGTTTTGAGCTTTGATCAATTTAGTCGAAACTAGGATGTAAAAATATAGGAATAAATTGCATGATTAAAATACTATTTTAATATACTCAGCTTGCTGTTTCTTCATTATTGTTAGTGATATTTACTAGTTTCTTTTTTTTTTTCTTTCAAAATGTTGACGTAAATGCGAATGGTAAAAGATACATTTTTGGCTTTGATTTAAGTTGGTGATAGGATTTCATGCACATTAATATACAACAGTCCTAAAACACACTAACCACTCGCAGAATTAACCGTGGTATCCATATCTTTGATGTTGTTTTGAGTTGCCTAAGGGTTCTGGATGCATTCAGCTTTTTAGCTTGAAAAACTGTGATTGTTGTGATGTGAATCTTGATCTGAGCATGAGAGAAATGTACGGCAGCATCATATTCAAGCACGAGGAAAGCACTTCTCACACCTACACTCATAATCTGCTTTTATAGTGAAAGACAGTAAACATTACTTTTTATTTCTCTCTGATGAACTATAATCTGACTATCAGCATGGACTGTCTGCTGTGTGTCTATGTATGTTCCTGTTGACACAGTTGTTACAATACCAAAGCAAAAAGTCTTTCTGTGGGCAAGTGTGATTTATTAGGAATATAGTGTTTATTGTCTTTATAGTGAGACTGGTGTGCTTGATTTAAAACCATTATATATTAATAAATAAATTATATATTTTTATTATAAAATTCACAGTTCAATATCATAATACAAAAATGTAGAGATGCACAAAATCATATCATCCATTAGTTTTGTTCATGTAATTTTGTACGCTCACTTTTACCTTTCCAGTCATCTAATGCTTAAATTGATTTTTATGAATTCACTTTAAGCTGTTAATTTTTTTTTTAAAAAGATGTTAAAAATGAAAGGACTAGTTATCAGAGAAAGACTTGTATCAGTCTATTCTTTCAAATATGTAACATGCGACCCCTTCAAGTTCTTTTGCCACTTGCTAAATAATAGACACCACTAAAAAATGACAAAGTTCACATAGGTTGGTTGCATTTTCTCTGTTTTGTGTTTATAGTAATAGACAAAAGTAGAATGGACAGTGCAGACAGGAAGTCACAGGCTCTGTGTTTCGAAGGCATGTAAAGAGAGTCGTGGTCTGACCGGAGATCAGTGTTAGCCTGCCGTCCTGAGAAGTCCTCACCCACCATCATTAATCTTACTTTTCCCTGCTTTCAACTACCACTTCTACCCCTGTTGCAGGCAGACTCCCATGGGCTCTCTCCTCTCTATCCAAGTGTCTGTTTTTTCCCCTCACTTCTCTACTCTGTCTGTTGAACTGAGATGTGATTAAGTACCGTTTCCCAGTTTTCCACAGAAAATACTATGACTCAGCAGGGAGTCTTTTTGACACTGTATATGCAAGTGTGAAAGTACAGGATCGGTGTGTGTGTTTGCGTATGTTAATCACGGTGTGATTTATAATGATCAGTCACAAATTTAAAAGAGTTGACCTATATACCTAAATAAAGAAATGCATGATGACAAAGTAGTTTAAGAAAACATAACTTTTCACACCAGATTATCCTTATTATTCTTTATCATCATTCTTCTGTGTGTGTGTGTGTGTGTGTGTATATATATATATATATATATATATATATATATATATATATATATATATATATATATATATATATATATATATATATATATATATATATTCTGCATTCCAAGTAATTGAATCAAACTGTTTTTTTGTATTTATTTTTGCTAGGTTAAAAAAATACAGCTAACTGACACAGTAAAAACACGACAAAAGTTTTTTCTCTTTCATATATAAATGTAATAAAGGTATTATAAAGTAACATTTTATGTATCCAATTAAAAAAAAAAATTATAAATATATAACATTTAATTATTTAAACCAACTGAAATTCATAATTAAAGATTCCAGACAGTCTTATGTTTAAAATTCTAGCTCTTGTAAGTGTGACATTTAAGAATTTAATTATTTAAAAAGCAAATCATGGAACTGGAATTATTCATTTTATTCCGTAAACATAGTTTTCATGCAAATACCATGCGATGTTACTGCATTCCATTATGTTGATGAAAGCTTGATTTGTTCTTTAAGATCAAAAATGCGAAATGGTTATTGGCTACACAATATTGAAAAATTCCAGAACTTCACAGAGGAAGTGCCTGAGAAAGTTTGAAGACTCTTCTGAACAGTGTGATGAGAAGACGTGCCACAGATAAATAAGAAAATTTTTAAATGAAAATTGATTGTATAAATATTTATTATATCAATTCGCATTCATTATTTATTATTAAAATCACAACATCAATATATACTGCACTGTATCTGTTTTGATGGGCTTCTATTACAACACCGTTACATTAAGTGATGGACAAAATAAAATGATATACTTGACAATATTCCAGTAAATCATTCAAAGAAATCCAGCTCAAAGTGGCTTTATTTCACTATTGAAAATAAAGCATAAGACTTTGAGGCCAGTTGTTCTCGAACTTTTAGATCAGTCTGGCTCATATTCCTTTTTTGACACACACCCGCAAATACATCTACTGTACAATTAATCCGACTCTTGTCTCAATATGCGAAGGCAAGGAACAATGAGATATTGCATTGACTTTGAAATGTCAGGAATTACACGACTAGGTTTCAACACCTCGCTTTGAGACCTTTATTAAAATGAATGTCTGAGGATTTAGCTTTCATGTTCCCCTGCACCCTGACATCGGTGTCTTTTTCATAACATTACTGGTCACAGTTTTGAGGGATTAGTAGGGTGGTTTTAGCTTATCCTCTCTGGCAGAGGCACTGGATGCTAAAACTGTGTCTCAGAGCGAAAATACAACTAAAACTAGGCATATTATTAATATACCACATTCAGTGAGGAGTTTAGCTATACAGCTCTATTTTATTAGGGCCCAACCACTGACGATATAATGGCAGGTTATGTTTTTATTAGACCTAATGGTACCAAAGCAGTTTGGGCACAGCGTCATCAACCAGTTTAGAATTTCTGAAAACACTTTTCTTTAAAATATATCATTTTGAAAAATTTGGTGTAAATTTTGGACATACCAAATATTATTGTCTGTCATAAAATGCTGTATTTTACCAATGGTTTATCAAGATAGATTTTAAAGATCCCCAGAAACCTCAAGAACAAACTGGAGTGTCCAAAACTTGCGTTCGGGATTTCAACATATTTTGACAGAGAAAACTTTCTTGAAGAAGCCACTTATTGGTGAAAAAAAAAATTCTAAGCAATTTAATTATGTTTTAATACATTGTATTTGTTCGAATATTTAAGGCTTGTTATGCCCAACTGAACAACTGAATGTACTTTTAAAAGATCTTAATTTATAATTGCATTTGGATATATATTGTTTTTTATTTGGAATCATTGATTGTTTAGCATAATTTATTGTACCGAGTCAGGTATTAATTTTTAAATTTAGGGGAAGCTACTTGGAAATCATCCCATCCCAAATGGCAATCTATTAGCAATTATTCAGTCATAGTTTTCATAAACAGAACCAGTGAGCCCAACGATTTGTCCTAGCTCAACATCCTGTTTCAACAGGAAGTATGTTTTCTCAGCAGCAACAGGTAGCCCCAGGGCTGAGTGTTTAGAAAATTCTAGGTGAAAAGGACATGAAAGTATTGCAGACGACAGTATACTGCTAATGCAACACAACACAATACAGACAAAGGGAAGAATGGGACAGAGAGGACAAGTTTTGGAAAGGCTGAACAACATCAAAGTGCAACTTTAAATATCATATCAGGGGTCAAAAAAGAAGGAGCACGAAGCAGGGTGAAAGAGACACCGTAAGCGCAAAAGAAAAGAGAAGGGAGAGGCTTTGATGTTCAAAGGTCTCTTGAATCCACTCAGGAAAAACAGACAATAAGAAGTACTGTATGTATTAATACTGACCTAAAGACAAGGAGCTGTCCTTAATGTCATTCTGTGGTTTGTTTTGGACAGGAGGAGGAGACCGGCTCTCGCTCTCATCCATAATGTTATCTTCTAATTTCCTTTCTTTATTGTTTGATTTTCAATGGCGGAGAACTCATGATCTCAGGCCTGAAATATGGCCATGAATACTGACCCAAAGCGTAATTAAGAATTAAAGAGAATGAATATTAATTTTCAGTGGTTAATCATAACCCGAAAACCAATCGAATAAAACGCCTTTAATTTTCTGTAAGTGATTTGCAATTATGTAGTTTAGAAGTGGCAGAAAAGCGTTAATATCAGCGAGTTCTTCCAGTGCGTCAGTCAGCCAAATGCGATCAAACCTGGAAGAAGAAAGCTGAGAAAATCACTATTTAATGAAGCGAGTGGAGAAATGAAGTGTGAGGATTGAGATTGTTTGGTTTGCAAGAACAAGAAACTGAGAATAAAGACTTTGAAGGGTTTGTCGGAGCGAATAAGAAAGATGACAAGTCTGAAAGAGGTTTTCACATGCATGCTTATGTAAATAATGTGTTAATTACAGAGCATCCAGCATCCAGATTACAGACACGAAACAGGGGCCTCTTGTTGTGACCTTTCTGAATGGATATGCAATCAGACTCCAGTAAATAGACCTTCTATTTCAAGTGCTCAGCCTCGCCCCCTCCCTTGCTCCAATCAGTGACTCTATTTCGCTCTTTTTATGACTGCATCTTCCCATCAGCTTGCCTTGTCCTCTTCTTCTCTCATCTCCCATTTGCTATGATCTGTCTTGATTTGGAGCTATGAGATCTAAACCGTGGGCAGACGAAAACGGTAGCGACAAAGTTCCAGAAGCATTGCAGATTCTTGGTTCATTCAATGCAATACTGATAAGTCACATAAATATACACATAAATCAGAATTTATTAAATGGGTCCTATTAGGGCTGCATGATTTGGGGGTAAAAATCGAATTGCTATCTAAATGTAATTGTGTTATATGCGATCACAACAGTGTTGGCCAGCTAAACGATCAGAGCACATTTCGTGTTCACGTTTGCATTTGACACAGAGTGGGAAGAGAGGTGCTGCAATAATGTAAAATATGCAAAAAAAATTATTGAACAATCAAGCATGAAAACTTGGATGGATCATTTTAACAGATTGTGAAATGTTTGCTGTTTCGCTATTTTAAAACGGGAAACAAAATCAAAGTGTCCAGAATTCTATGCACGACTCAACACAAGCATGATGTGCTGCTTTGACCTCCAAAAGCTTGAAACAGAATGAAATCCCAGGCCTCAGATAATGTGAGTAAACCTGATCTTGTAATCATGCTAATTTGCTCTCTGGCTAATTTGCCTCTTCAAACGCATGTGCAGCTTTGATTTGTATATCTGGATTGAGTAGTTGGTTGAGATAATTGCATGTTTCTGTGTTTATAAGAAAGGGCACATGCATCAATTTTTTAGACCGTGATCAGCAACGCTACGATTGGCTGGTAAATTTATGTAAATTGTTCTTGATATCCAAAAATTCTTGATATTCAGTGAGAGGTAAGAACATTACAAAAGAATGAAAGGACACATCGGTTTACCCTCTATACACCATATAATGAAAAACCAAAGTTTTTAGCATCTATGCAAATTTATTAAAGATAAAAAAAACTTAAATGATTCCATTGGATGCAAGTATTCATACTTTTTTATCTGGGACAGTTGGAATTTAGCTAAGGGGCATTCATTTTGCTTGTACATTTTACCACACTTTGAACCTTTTGCAAATTCAACTGAATGAGTATAACTTGGAATGGCACACATCTTGTCTAACAGCTAAAAATGCACATCAGAGCAAAAATCAAGAATTGGAAAAAAAATTCAGTTCTTAGAGCTGGCGTTCTGGCCAAACTGAGCAATTGAGGGAAATGGCTTTTTGTGATGAAGAGTGGTGAACAAGAAGTGACCAAGTGGTGACCAATAAGCTGATGTATATTTTATAGCTGTATAGCTCCATGATCATATGTGGAGAAATGAGAAACCTACCTAAGGACATATCGCAGTACTATCCATATCGAGGAACTCAGGAATGATCCAAAATAGTGAGATAGCCTTAATAAAATCCCAGTTCAGAGCATTCAGAACCTCAGACTGTGCAGTAGGTTCACCTTCCAACAGGACAATGACCCTAAGCACACATCGAGAGCGATTTATAAACAATTCTGTGAATGTCCTTGAATGGCTCAGAACCCAATGAGCCACTAGTTTGAACCCAATCAAATATTTCTGGAGAAACCTGAAAATGTGTGTCTACCCTCATCCAGCCTGACAGAGCTTGAGAGGTAAACAGATGAGGTGAAGAATGGCAAATAATTGCCAAATGCTGATGTGCCAAGCTTGTCACATCATACCCAAAAATACTTGAGGCTGTAGGTGCTTCAGCTAAGCACTGAGTTAAGGGTTTGAATATTTATGCAATGTAATTATTTCAGCTTTTATATATATATGTATATGTGTGTGTGAGTAAATAAATATAGATATATGCATTGTGACCCCCCCCCCATCCCTCAACCCTCCTACCTAACACCACTTTGCACCATATTGCATAGTTTGAGCAGTGCATAAGTAACATTGTACAGTAGAATTTAGTGCCTTGTAGTGCGATGCGATTTATGTGAAAGGACTAATTTGTTCTTTCACACCAAAACTTTGTGCTGTGCCCTACTTTTTTTGTTCTCTAAAAATGGATTATATGATAATGTTACAGGAAAATGAGATCGTTGAACCCGTCGTGGCCTGCTGCGTAATGTCAACACATCCACACTAAACATCCCATTAAAAAGTACATAATCTTTCCCGTTACCCACTCCAAAACGGATTACCCTTTTCCAAATTCCTAAGTGTGTTCCAGTGGAGTTATCACCCTTGAAAGGCTTCATGAGCTTTTGAAATGCCTCTTCACCTTTTGAGTAGGCGCTAATTACCCATGACTGCCTGCTACACATTACATGAGGCCCAGCTGCGCGAACAAACACCCACCACGCAAACCCAAGGGCTTGTTTCATTTGGTTTCCTTAGTATGACTGTACTGCTAATTTGAGCTTGCATCTGTGGCCAGCGCTGGCCTACAGGTCTCACTAAACACACAGTTTAATGATCTCCCAGAAACAGCCCCAAACAACTCCCAAATTGTGCTGTAATTACAACAATTATACTGCGAGGGGAGGGGTCACCTGTAGGCTGAAGGACATGCTTGACTGCAGTCTGAGAAATTTCCAAAGCCTCTGTGCTTCTCTTAAAGTGGTATATAGTGGTTCTGTTCAGCGGAAGCTGGTTATCATGGAAGCAGATCATCATCATATAATGCGATCATGAGTTTCAGGTTAATTACTTAAAACTCACGATCTGTCATTCTATCATTACATCCATTCATTCATCCAATTATGTGTCGCTTCACCCATCCCTCCATCATTGTCATTCTAGCTTTCTATCTATTGCTCAACGCATCTATCCATCCACCTGGTGTTCTGTCATTGTTTTATCTATCATTCTATCGTTCTATCCATTATCAATTTATTTATCGTGTTTTGTTCTGTCTATTTATCATTCCATTCATCAAGTGTTCTCCCCGTCCATCCTGTCATACTATTTTTCCATCCATCCATATACTGTTTTGTCATTTTGTCATTCTCAATGCATTTAACCATTCATCCATTGTTCTGTCATTTACGTCCCTGCCATTATATATCCATTTATGTTTCTGTCATTATATTGTTCTGGTTATCACTCTAATTAACATTCCATCCATCCATTGTTTTGTCATCCCATCCGTCCACCAATCAAAGCATCTGTCCATTCATTCAGTTATGTCATTCTATTGCTCTTCCATCTGTCCATCGTTCCCCATCTATCCATCCATGTATTATGTTTATCATCTATGCATCTCTTTTCCTTATCTTATATATTCCCATAACGGTAAAATGTGAAAAAAGAGAGTGAAACAGAAGTAAAAAATGTAATTTAAAATAAAACTAACCTTGACTTAATTCTACTCTTCTCACTATTACACAGAGGACAGGATTGCTTTATGCAAATTTACGATGTGTCTGTACAGCGGTGTATGAACTTCTTTGATAATGGTGCGATCATATACACTATTCCCTAAAGCTCTCTGCTGAATTCTCAGCACTGTTTGGAGATCAGAAAGCATGTTCTGCTGATAGTGATTTCAGTGGGTGCTGAAGACGATGAAGACAGATTTATGCAAGGCAGTCTCATTACACCTGCTTAATTTAACCTTTGCGGGTGAGCAGTTCATAATATTACCTTCTTTTTAATTGGCCTGTTTGAGAGTTTGTTGATAGTTATTGTTATTGCTGCCGTGAACAACTGGCTTTGCATTTATAGGGAGGATCATTAAAAATCCATCATGGAAAAAGGAAGCAGAACTTCAAACATTCACCAAGGGGAAGGCGTTTAGGGCTCTCCCACGCCGACTACAATTACCAATC
The DNA here is from genome assembly GCF_018831695.1 of Puntigrus tetrazona. Lineage (NCBI taxonomy): Eukaryota > Metazoa > Chordata > Actinopteri > Cypriniformes > Cyprinidae > Puntigrus > Puntigrus tetrazona. The sequence goes on along the minus strand of NC_056710.1, from coordinate 17,033,080 downwards.
CCGTTGCCTTCCAATAACAATAGAGAACAGGCTGGGAGTCCGGGAGGGGAAAGAGTCATGAGGTAGATGAATGAGAATTAACTACATACAGATAAACTGTGAGATGAAATGAATGCACATGGTGGGGACATGAACATGCACTAGGGGACGTTTGCAAGGGCAGGAAAGGGGGTGGCTCAGGTTCATTTAATCAGTACTAACGGCTCCATTCATTTTCTGTCATTGATATAGACTCTTTTTCAGTTAAGTGTGTATTCAGATGCAAGTGGAAAAAGTGGGTTTCATTCCACTGCTGTCTTTCTGTACTGAATGAATGTTTCGCCATATAACCTAAATGCCATTCATTTTTAATTTAAATATGGCGACATCTAAAGTAATTGGTTTGATTTAAATAATAATAATAAAAATAATTCAATTCAAAGATGATTTATTCAGTCAAATGAGTGATTCGGTTTAGTACAAAATTAGGTTTTACCATTTAAAAAATTTTGTAATAATTCATCCAAAAGTGAAAATTGATTCACCTCAAAATTTTCAGAAATTTCTCTTATTACCCAAAAAGGAAGGAAGGTAAGAGAGTAAGTAAATGTTGATTGAATTTCCATTATCATTTTAATTTTTATATATATATATATATATATATATATATATATATATATATATATATATATATATATATATATATATATGAGTTTTATATAGCTTAGTTTTTTCACTTTTTCACATAGGAATTCAAAGTTTATTATGTAATAATATATTACTAAGCATACAAACAAACAACAAAGCAACAAATACAAGAATGGAAACGTACTGAGATTAAAATAAATAAATACATTTAACTTTGGGATGTATTGTTCTCTTAATTAATAGTCTTAATGACATTTTATGACCGACAGGTCTTGTTTGTGAGAGTCAGAAAGTTGCTGCAAAACTTATATAAATTATGCAAATGACTGTTTGTTAAAAAGTGGCAGAATGTGCAGCGTGGGAGGCTTCGGAGAAATCAGTGAGTAGGGGGTTGAAGGTAATTGTCAGAGTAAACAAACCTCTATGACTGAACTTTATGTTCCACAGCTGGGTCAAATCACCAGTTAACAAAATAATGATGGATGTAACCTCAGGGATGCAGGCGGGAAGTCCACAAATGAGAGAAATAATTGAGGGACAGTGAATCCTTGACTTTGGTTTGAAGTTTTCGTTCCGAGAGCAAAGCATTGTGGGAAGTTTTGATTTGGAAAGAGCTCCAACCTTTCAACGCCTTGATGTGTAAACCGCATGCTTTCTCTATTATTGTCGATTAAAAGAAAAACAAACAGCTGATTGCCCTTTGTTTCTTGCCCTGCGCTCAATAAAGTTTGAGAGGAAAGTTGCCAGTTCTTGCCGTTCCATACTCGTGACATGAGAGGTTCACGTGGAGCATTTTGAGGCACTACAACCCGGTTTACAAGCTTTTGTTATCGATAATAAAAAGGTTGTGAAATGCTTAAACATGTCTTTGTCCAGCTCATTCATGACAGCACGGGTAAGGTTGACTGACAGGATACAGATGATGTAAATGTTCAAACAAAATCTCTGTTCGTGGGAAAAGAAAAAGAACTGAACATTCAATGTGGATATTTGATCATCTTTCCACACAGCTCCTACAGTATGAACCCATTTTTAGAGCTCTCCCTAGGCCCCAAATGTGACTGAATGAATGAAAACAAAAGCCATCCTGACAGTGAAGGCTATGAATAACAGAGTCTATTGTGATTCAGGTGCAAATTATTAACCTGCAGTTTGAACTTTTTGACAGTTCATAATGCGCATCCTTTTCCTCCATGATGACATTTATGGCTGTATCCTGATAACATGCATACAGACATCTATTCATTGTGTTGTAATCTGCAATATGTCACGGAAGCCTTTTTATTTAATGACATTAAGCAGGTGTTCTATGGAGTTTATCGTTTAAATATTTGTTAAAAAAAAAAAAAAAAGATATATATTTATATTTAAATATATATTTTTAGATATCGTTAAAGCAGTGCTTTTTTTTTAAAGGAGTAAATTTTAGAATAGCCTTTGATTTCAAATCATCATGAAAACTGCAGGAGAAAGTTCTTATTCTGGTGGGATGTTTGTTTTCTTGCGTGTAATTAGCATCACTGGATGAACATTAAGCTTTAAAGAAGGTGGAAAACAAACACCGTGGCTCTCTGTAGGGTACCACGACTGATCTAGTACTCTGATACCACCTATAGTGAAGGGGAATCACCAAAGAAAAACAGAACAAAAGAGAGAGAGAGAAAAAAGAGCCTGTGGGGGAGAGCATGAGGACGGGTGGGTGTTTGGTAAGTAAGAGATGCATAAAGGACTTCCGTAATTAAGGTGCTATGAGTGTGGGCCTGCAGGGAGCAGAGTGTTTAATAAACATCAGATCTGGTTTAAAACACTTTTAGCCAGCGTCTCCCTAAACCTCTCATCTATTTCTTCTGTTTCTTCCACCGTATCTCTCTTTTGCCCTGTAAAATGTAACATCTTTCTTTCTTGGATACGTTTTTATTGTTGTCTTATTTGGAGCCTGTGTGTCCTATCATAATTCGCAAAAGAACTATGATACTAATTTCAGAAATTGTCTGGTTGATTTACGCAGACAAAAAAAAAACTGCAGGGACAACCAAAATCGAATTTCCCATTGGTTGGAATATTCTCCGATATCGTTTTAGCTGTTTATAGTTTATCTCGGCAGATTTCATAAACTTACTTACTCTCAGGCCATTCTAGAGTTTATTTCTAAAACAAACCGATTAGGGGAAATTTAGCATTGCATCACTTGCCCACCAATGGCTGCTTTTGCAGTGGATGGGTGCCGTCAGAATGCAAGTCCAAATAGATGATGAAAAAAAACATCACAGGTGATCCACATGACTCCATTTTATTAATTAATATAGTTTGAAGTAACTATCTGCATGTTAGTAAGAAACAAATCCATCATTAAGACGTTTTGTAGAAACAGACTCATCTACATGTTGGATGGCCTACAGATAAGTACCTTTTTATGCACATTTTTGGATCAACCGTTCCTTTAAGTATAATTTCGACCAGTTAATTTTTAGAATACCTGATATTTTTGTGTACAAAGCACGAGCTCAGTTTATATGAAGTAATGTATGTAGCTGTGAAGTGGCGTGTCGTAATGAGCGTGGATGTGGGTAATGTGTGGAAAGGAAGTGAGAGCGGTAAGGTGGCAGGAATACGACATGTATGGAAGCGCACATCAGAAATGTGACCGCGTTGCAAGAAGAAGGCAGGAGATGAAAGGGGGGATGGAGGGGGTCCGGATGAGTTGGGATAGCTGCGCCGCAGGATGTTTATATTCCTGCGGAGCGCAGAGAGAGGTGAGGCTGTGTCGCACCTTCTGCTCACCTGTCACACTCACCCACCATCGTGATTAATGAGCAGGAGTGTGCATGCATGCAGCCGGACACTGTGAAAGTGTGTGTGTGTGTGTGTGCGCGCAACATCGAAAGGGCCTGGCGTCAGTCTCCAGAGATCTAAAATGTGTGTACAATGTTACGCGGGAAGCCACATAACCTGTCGTTAATGCTTAATTGATATGTAAATCATCTTTCTCAAAGCATTTCGCATTTAAAGGCCGATAAATCCCCTTTAGACACCTGGCCCACCACAAACAAGCACACACACACACAGCTGAATTTAGAACGTCCCGTGAGAGCGCAGAACATTGCATTACTGCACTCTGACAAGTTGGTTTGAAACTAATGAGAGATATTTTTCATGCAAAGCCCATGTGAGTTGGGGGTGAGGAGATGTTGAGGAAGAAAACAGAAATAAATAGAAGAGAGAATAACTGAATGTTTGTTTAGTTTTAGATGATTCAACATTTAAACTAAATTCTTTGTGGCTAGGAGGATCTTTCGTCATCTTTCATCATGTCTTGTTTAGTCTGTATGCGTTTAAATGCACTTTTTGGACTGGATAAAGTTCACAGAAGAGGCATGGCATAATGCTTTCATGTATATATATGTATGTATTTATATGCTATAGCAGCTAGTAAATGTTTTTTTACAGTTTTTAGTATGAGACAGCTTTTTTAAGTTAAATATAGTTCTGTAATGCATGTTTGTTGCCCATGAGTAGCATTAATAATAATGCAGTTTGTATGCTCATGTTTAATATTCCTTGCACAATTAATCAGTTCACAGGTATTGCCAACATTATAATAATAGTATAATAATCGTGTATGTATGTATTTATTTGTTTGTTTGTTTTATTATATAATTATATATAATTTAATATAATAATTATAATTATAATGTTATGATATAATATAATAATAATAATAATAATAATAATAATAATAATAATAATAATATTATTATTATTATTATTATTATTATTATTATTATTATTATTAAATAATTATAAGTATTAGTGTTTTCCTAAACATCATACAAATATTTCACTAGATAATTTTAAACTGTACTAAGTATATCTTATTTTTATCTTACATTCATCCATTCATTAATTTAATCTAAGTTAAGCCATAAACATGGCCAGTGGGATAAGAAAAAAACGAATGCAATTCATTATATTTTAATGCAATATTCTATGACAAGTATAGAAATTTAGCTAATTGCTATTGCTCTAATAGTACGCATAATAATTTTATTTAGATTATTATCCAAAATCCATTCAAATAAACACACCGAACACAAAAAACGATTCAAATAAACACAGTTCTGAGCTCGTCTGACTGTAAACCTGTGACTGCAATGCGACAAGACAACATTTTGTCATTTAAAAAAGAGGCTTGTTACCAGAAAGGCAACGCTGTTTTGCAAAGCACTGATCTTTCTATTGCAAAATATTGCATGAAGCCAACCGATCGCTGTGGGCGGTTTGTAGGTGTGCCATCGAAAAGCTTAGGCTAGTTACTCAATTACACTGTCCTGTACGACCTGCACTGAAAATGGTTCAGCATGCAGTGCATGCTTTCACACAAGTCGCTTCGCTGAGAGCATCCGTCTCTGTAACTGAAATGCAAATGCAACCTCGGGAATTGTAGGTAGCAGTACTGTTACAGTATCGTGCATTAAGCCTAATGCATACAAGTGCCTGCTTTCGTACGCCGCTGTTCTCTTTGCCCATGATTTCAAATACATCGCTGTATTACATAATCAGACATGAAAGCTTAAATAAGACATCCCGTCGGAAATCTTCCATGAGATGGAGCTTTGATGCGCTGTTTTGTAGCCCTGGCAGGGTTGTGCGTGTGTGTGTGTGTGTGTGTGTGTGTGTGTGATTCTGTATGTCAGCCAACACTCAGCGGGTGTGTGGGAGTTGCACGTATCGATCTGTTACAGATAGCTGGTGGGAGTTCTCTGATAGCTGCTCCAGATGCTGGCCTTTGTTTCAGAGGAAGACATCCAAGAGAAGACACTGAAGTCTAATGGGGTCGAGATTGATAAGACCAACTCTAATCCCTATCATTACTTGCACTAAACTTTCCTCAGACTCCCAGTGCAACTTACTGGTACTTTGTCGACAATCCCCCTTTCAGAAAGGTGACTTATGAGGGGAACTGTGCGCTCGGTGTCTATTATTTGCTGGACCGATTTTGGCTCAGTGCTTGTGAGCTTTGCAGGTCAGGGTGTGCGTTCACACTAGAGCTTTTCTATTTGACCTCGGAAAATCTGCTGAATCTGCTTCGATCCGGCGTATGGTGTGTGTGACTTGTTGCAACTGGTTTAAACGTACTCTGGGCACTACCTATCGCATATGGCCAAGTAATGTTTCGAAATAAAATCAATATTGTGAATTAAAATGAAAAAGTATGTGCTGTGGGTTTCGAACCGAAGCATGGCACTGCGTTCATTTACACTCTACTGCCAACAAAAAAGAAAAAGTTTGATTGTTTAATGTTTGAAAATGAAGAAATGAAGTTGTAATATTTGTCCTGTAATTTTACAACTCTACTATAAAACAAAAGCATTTATTTAAATAGACTATTATTTTATATTACAATATTATTTTTTAGAAATAAGTGTTATTTATTGTTTTCCGCTATTATTTTATTAATAATTAGTTACTATTGGTATAGAATTATTTGTTTTTATAAAATAGTGTTGTGATTTGATCATTTCATGTAATTTTAAGGGGTTAAAAACTATTTTAATGTACTCTATGAGGCAGAAATGGATTTAAAGCAAAGGAAAAAAGAATCTGTTCGTCTTAAATACTGGGACTACACACACACACACACACACAGACACACACACATTAATAATATTTAATGTATATTTATAATTATAAGCACTATTGTAGGCTATGTATGAATGCATAATTTAGAATATAATGCTTGTCTCTCTGCTGCCTGTCTTTTATTAAACCATTTTTAGAGCATAAAAAAACCAGACCTGCAAAGATAGGACTTCAGAGCACATGAATAGAAGAAGTCATGATACTAAGACGAGAAAGAAAGGCTGCAGGGTCGACAATCAGAATGGAATGTGAAATACTTCAGATTTCCATTGCATTCAGAGAAGTCCTTAAGAGTTTTACTAATATTTTTCTTTCACCTGAATAACAGACCAGGTCTTTAAAATGCATGCGTAGTCCTTAAATATGTATATTATGAAATCTAAAATGAATTGGCATCATTAAGTACATTCATTCATTTTGATACCAGGGTCACAAGCTTACTAAAAGGATGTGAATAGAACAAAACGCCATGCACATAACCCAGAACATGTAGGAAGAGTGGAAGAGCTTTTATTGGTTCACATTATGAGAAATATTAAAAAGCATACATTCAAGACCGACATGAACACTTAAATTAAAACTAAGTCCCAAAAATATTTGTGTACTTGATAGCAGGCTTTTGCAACGAGGCTGGTATTGGACAATGGCGTGCTGCACTTTAGTTGAGCCACTTGTTAAAAACCCACAGAACTAAGATTGTGCTGTAAATGAAAACCGGTCATGAAAAGGGGAACTTACCCTTCTATTTATATGAATTTAATGGTATAAAACGGTAAAAATGTTACAGTAAAAACGTGTTAAATGGTTAACGATAAGTTCCCCTACTATATAGTGAAAACTGTTTTGAACATTACATGTAAATCTATTGTACTATACAGTTTTTGGTATAATTTACAGTAAATAACCGTAAAATTGACATTTCCAGAATTCCTTATATTGCATTTTTTTTTTTTTTTTTATCAATTAATTCATTATTTTTTAAATAACCTTTTTTCTCATCAGTTTTGTACATTAGGGATGTATTCTAATCTAAAGTTGTTAAATTAATGATTAATACATTAAGTTTCATGTGTTTCAATTATGGTGTTTTATGATCATTTTATTTTATTTGGCAACACTTTCAAAACGTACGCTGCGATTTCTTGCATCACATATACAGGGAAGGCCCTTATATGCATATAAATACATCATTAACGGCCATTTATTCAGTTCGGTTCCAATCACACTGTGATTAATGCGGTTGTCACTAAGAGTTAGTTTGGTTTTGAATTATTTGTGTGCGTACAGAACAGAATTAAGCACTAAAAGGTGCACCGACAACCATATTTAGCTGTATTGTGTACGTGGCCTTTTTTTTTTTTTTTTTTTTTATCATTGCGATTTAATTAACGCGCACCTGCATTTAAACAAGCTACGGATCCCGGAGTCTTTAAACGAAACCATTATGACTCACCGATAGACATCACGCGCATTTAAAGGACCGAGATATTTTAATCTCCGCCACTTTACACGGCAAGCCTTTCCGTGTACCCTTCACTGCACACAAGATGATATTTATTAAAGTTCAGATCTGTTTCATTGAGCCGAAACGGGAAAATAAACAACAAAGGAAGCCCCAGGTTAGAGAATAAGCAGCGGCTGGCGGCGGCGCGGGGCTTGTATTGATCGCTGGCGTTTCAGAGCGTCTGAAGAACACAGAGAGGGTGTGACCGCAGGCTGAGAGAGGCTATCAGAACACAATCTCAATCAATAACGCCGGCCTTTTGTCTGACCACTGTCTTAGAACCGGGGAGCGTCTGCACGTTCGTTTGTATGCCGAAACAATCCGTTCGAGGATCCAAAGGTGGTTTTGTTTTTATTTTTGTAGCGTGTGGTTGTTTCGCAAAATATCGTTAATATTTGATAGTAATTGTATCATATCAAAACGGGCCTTGAATTATGAGAAGTGCACATTCGATACCAGAACAAAGTCGATTGTGGAGGGCTGGTCTCTTTCCCATAAACCACGGGGGCTCACGTTGAAGCAAAGGGGTGAAATCCGATGTGGAGGCTGAAGGTCAAGTTCACTGCCAATCTCGAAATGGTAGCGCTTCTCTTTAGCAATTCGATATTATTTCCCATGATTGTAACAACACAGAATTTAAAAGAACCATCGGGACGATTTTAGAAAGGCAGCATTATATACGAGCCTAAGTTTTGTACTAGTTTGGTAACTGATGTGATTTTGCTTATTCGTTTTGACGACTCGACATTACATTTGATTAAAAAATCTGTTACACAAGATAATCGGGAAAAGCTGATTAAAAGCAAACAGGGTCTGTTTGGCAGGTTTTAACTCATAGAATATAGAATTATAGGTGCGTTTCATGTGCATCGTGTTTTAGTTTCGGTCGCCTATAAGCCAGAGCTACACGGAGCACTCTGGGAAATGTGTCAAAACTTGTTTTTGTGTTGATAAAAATGGTTCAAAATACATATTTCATATTTACAACAACCCTCAGAGACGGTAGGAAATTTTGGAGGATCCTCACTGGAATTGATTGAAATGAACTGCAAACTGCAACCCTGCTCTTACGGATGTCACATAACACTAAAAAGATGATTCAAGTGTAATCTGATTTTAAAGTCAACTTGAACACAGTTTACAAGTGTGCGTAATATGACATATTTCCAAGAAATCGCTATTGGGAATTGGGAGTGAGATATCAGTAAAGAAATCTATCCCTTGATAAAGAGTAATATTCTGTAAAAACCCTATTTTATTCTGTTCTATTCTGGTCTGTTTTATTCATTTTCTTTTTTTTTTCCTTTTTCACGTATTCCCATTTTGTGTCTGTGTTTTTAAATAAACCATAAATGGCAATAAATACATTTTCTAATTTATTTATTTAATGTTCACAAATCAACTATCCACAGTAATACCATTCATTTCTTACTGCGCATAATTAATTGGCGAATGTTATTTAGTTTCGCGAAGGTTAATTTAGTTTTAATGTTGCTTTTGAAACTCCTGCAAGAGTGCTTAACATCTAAACGGGTGTCACATTTTAAAACTCACTTTTCCTTTCTGGTCAATATCAGAAGGGAAGCATCGCTGGAATTCATCTTTAATTCATATAATGTGTCACGCGTCTCCACTGAGAGGCTTCAGCCGTAGCCCTCTGTAAAGGGCTTCCGTGTTTGACCCCATCTCATAGCATGCTGGACAGCTTTATAGCCCACAGTGAGAAACATGAGGCCAGTGAATCAGTTAAGCCTTGGAAGAGATGATTAATCTTTGGTTTTATTAGCAAGGTTCTTAATAGAGAGTCTACGGTTAATGGCGGTTTGATCTAATCGCTAGAGGAACAAAAACCTTTTCTTTCTTCACACATTTCTTCAAACCGTAGCCATCACAACATATAAAATCATTGTTTCGATTGCCTTTTCATGTCCTTTTGTTGCTGTGAAATTGAGAATACCATTAGATCCGCAGAGGTAATGGGGATACGTATAGGCCTGGGTAAAAGATTAGACGGACAGGGACAGACGCAGGAAAGACAACACTTCTGAACTGATTGTCCACAGACTGATGCTTCCTTCTCTCATCAACACGGCATCTCTCGTCTGCCACCTCAAATAGCTTTCATTTTGGCTGTCTTGATTGTGAAGAGACTGGTCCACACTGGTTTGAACCCTGATGGCTTGCCACAGATGGTTTCTGACTTGATTACAGATGGTCAGAGACAGGCAGGAGACTCTCTGGAGTTATGTGCTGTTTCAGGTTGCTCAGAAAACTTTCACATTCATTTCAGTGTTCTAAGAGAAGAGCAGAAGAATGCTTGTGGTGTGTGTATATATATATATATGTATATGTATATATGTGTGTGCGTGTGTGTGTGTGTGTGTGTGTGTGTGTGTATATATATATATATATGCAGTAATACATAAATAGTGTGGGTGTTTTTTTAGAATAAAATAGAATAAAGTTGTTTAAAACATATACATTCAACTTTGTTACATTTTTTTTTAATATGTAAATGTATTCTAGTAGTATTATTATTGAATATATTGTGTTTTTATCAATATTTTATTCATGAATGGTTAAGATGGGGTTATTTTTTTATATTAAGTGGTTTATTTACATATTTGTATACATTTTACGCATTAATTTATTGTACACTTTAATTTATTTTTTATTTATTTTCTTTTTTTATGTTTTATGTTTTTAACGGCAGATTTTGGTGCAAATTAGTTTAGAAGTGTTGAGATCTAATCTCAAAAAAGTGGCAGAGATGTGAGATTGTTGTGGGGTTTTTTTTCTGTAGAGCAGAATCATAAAGGCTTATGGAAATGTTTGCTCTCCATTTGTCTGGGAGAAACAACTGAGATACAGTGTGAAAGAGGTCACATCTGTGAATTCTTCCACGCTGTGGACTCTCAGCAGATGCTGGGGAGGAGATCCTCTGAAGGTCTGTGCATGTTTTTTCAGAGCTGCTGTTGTAACCTGTCATGTCAGGTTTTCTGTGACTTATTCATTTCTTTTCTCAGACTGATCACGGTCCCAAAAACTCACAGTTCTGTTCTAAATGATCCTCCAATCTTCTGTTCTGTTTCTGGATTGGATGACGAACCTTCCTAATTAGAATCAGGATTAGACAGAAGCTCTTTTACTTTGAGCGTATCATATGCCTGCTGATCATAAATATTTCAGAAAGCTTGGATAAATTAGTAGACGAATTTCTGGCACAGACCTGGTTTGTGGAATACTTCACCCAAAAATGCATCCTTGTTGCAAACGTAAAAATGTCGTTAAGTTTTCAAGTGATAACATTTCAGTTTCTCACAAAGCTATCATATGTCTTCACAAAGCAGAATGAACCACATTAATGTTTGTTTTAATGCTGCTATGAAAATAATACCTGGCCGTAAGTAAATGATATTGAACATTTACTTTTTTGTCTCAAGAAACTTAAAACTATTCTTAAATTGTTCCTTTGAAGTAATACATTTACCTTACTTTCAAATATCATTTCACTTTTAAGTGTATCAGACTATATATATATATATATATATATATATATATATATATATATATATATATATATATATATATATATATATATATATATATATATATAATACCATGGATTCAGTTATTTGTATTTTTAATAATTTTAGCTAATTACCCCTTTTTAATTGAAAAATATCTGTGCTTGACAAGCTGTAAGGTATTATCAAAGAGTATAAACAAGATAATTATTTTTGAGTAATCTAAGTGCTTATCTCTGAATGCACTCTATCAGAGAGATTTTTTGCTAATATTATTTTAAATCATTTTTTTGCAAGTCAAATTCAGCCTGTGTTGTGAAGATGAATTAAAATGCATAACAGGAAAATCAAAAGGAAATGAATTAAATGCTTTTTAGTGTTATGTGTGAGCTAATTATCCACGCATTACATTTCATACCTGAAAACGACTAAGGCTTTTCTAAATCAATAAATGAACACAAGCTTTTTTTTCCTCACCAACATAAATGCAAAAAATAATTATTAACAATTGTTGTATAGCAATTTATACAGAGCTCCCTCAGATGCCAAATCACTACATTTCTTTTAAACAATATGCAAATTAATCTGAAATACAAATAAAAAAAAACACTTCTATATTCCTTAAAAGTCAAGCTAAAGTCTTTTATATCAGATTTGTTAACAAATCAGTTAAAGTAATGATTCATCGACTGTTTGTTTTAATAGAAGCACACACGATTAAATGCACAGAATTTATGCTTAATGAATGCCAATGCTACGATATATAGTTATAAAGATATCATTGAGCACCAGTGATGTTTCCCACCGAGCTGGCAGAGAGCCTCTCTCTTAGATATTCAAACTAATTTTATGAAAATGAGAACCGTAATCAATTTGGAAAAAGATGCATACTTAGAATGAGACAGCATGAAATTGAAAATGATAATACATATTTTAGATGTAATTATTCTCCAGTCTCTGCTTGCGTGACAGCGTGTGTGTGTGTGTTTGCTGTGGGTGTGCGTAATTGTTCCAGAAAACAGAACCTTCATTTTCGAAAAGATAATTGAGAAATATGGAAAAATGTGGTTGCAAAAAAGATGTCTGGCAACGTAAGAGATTAAGTTTATTTCATGCTCGCTCTAAACTGAAAGCAGCATGGCTCTTATTAAATTTCCAAATTGAAATTCCAGAATTAGAAACCAGAGAATAATAAGTTCTCAAAAGTTAAAGTCAACTTAAAAAAAGCGAAAAATGACCCTCTCGCACACCTGCTTCTCAACGCTTTTCCCCCCACATGCACGTAAAGCCTTAAACAACATGTGGTTAACCAGACAAAAGATGCATGATTAAACATGAATTCTCATTAAAACTCTTTTGATGCAGTTAATCACTAAATTTGAGCACTTCTCAGGAGTAATTAAGGGGCGATGGAGAGCGGGGACCCCAGGAGACCACAGCTGCGCTCTCCCAGGGGGAAACCGCATCAACGTTCACAATTCTGCAATAATCTCCAAGGAAACAGAACCAGAGAAACCAGCTGCAGCTGCCCTGGTGGGCAAAAGCCCAACTCAGTTTGGCTTAAAGGTATAGCTCACCTACAAATGAATGTCGTGTCATTTATTTACTCACCCTAATGCTGTTCCATTTATAAATTGTTCCTGCAATATCTTTCACGCAATGACAGCGAGGTCCAAAAAAAGCTTAAAAGTAGTCAACACGTACACTATATTCGGAGTCTTTTGCAGCAGTGCTATGTGAATGTTTTATGTGAGGAACAATTTTTTTTCTCTCTCCACTGCATCAGATTTTGACAGAAGGGAAGATGGTCAGTGAAAAAAACCCTTGTACGTCTTTAGATGACTCGGAGTATTTTTCATGGGTCAAAGTAACTACAAGACCATACAAATTTTGGGGTCGGTAAGGTGTTTTACTTTTTTGAGTGTCCTGTGCTTACCAAATACATTTGTAATATCAACACAACTCTTAGTATTACAGACTTATTGTTATACTACTTCACAGTATTACCACCCTCATCTCTCAGCCATTTGTTCTTATTTAACAAACTGGCTAATTCGTATGACCTCACTCGGACGATTTTGTACAATTTATCTAAACCCCAGTGAGGGGTAGGTTTAGGGGTATAAAATCATATAAACTTGCACGAGTGAGGATTTGTACTAATTAGCCACCTTGTAAAACGCACAAATTTTCGTGAGATCAGGCTGGTAATACTGTGAAATAGCATCCCAATAAAGCTGCAATACTGTGCAATGCATTACAATGTTTTCTATTCCAATTAGTTTTTCGGAACTGTACGTTAAAATTTGAAAGGGCTGAATTGTCTTGGTGTAACACAATCCTTTAAAATATTCTTATCATGCTGATTTTGGGCTTAATGATAATTTCTTATTCCAATTAAAGTTTTGCTGCTCATTTATTTATTTATGTGATAACCGTGATCAATTATTTAAGGATTCTTTGGTGAATCGAAAGTACAAAAGGAGAGTTTATTTGAAATATTTTGTAACATCATAAAGGTCTTTAATGCAATTTTTGTTCAGTATAAGTTTTGTTCGCCGGCTGAATAAAATTATTAGCTTTTATTCGTTTGTGTCGGATGGATGAGCAATGAAAAAAAAATAACAGCCTTCACCAAATTAACAGAGATCCTGTAATGGAAAGAAAAGATTATAGAACAGTAAATTAAAGTGTAAATTTCCACCATTAAACAGGTTCTATACATACAGGTTATTAATAGCTACTTGATAAGCGAATGGGAAAGAGATCAACAATTATCTCCTGCTACGTTAGACTCTATGACTCTTCTCACTGCCGGTGAATAAACTGTGTTGCAGCCTTGTCTGACACGCATGCACTCGAATTTCAAGCCCAAATCTAAATTCCTCCTGTTATTCCTTCATGCTATCTTTTACACTCCCACGGGGTGTATGATCCCAGTTCCGTTTTTACATATTTATTAGTATATTTTGAAATTCACCTTTACATTATGATGGAAAGAGATTTCGACGCAATATCTGGTGGTAGCCATCTTATTTCTGAGCTCTGTACAAGTAAGCGTGGAGGGAGAAAAAAAATAAAAATCCCTGAGCGGCCACAATGTAATTGAAAAACTCTTTCCCTGAAATCATTTCCCTCGAGACCATGAATTATTGAAATGAATAAAGAAATAGCTCCATACTAGCCTGATATGTCTGATCTTTGATACTTGGGAGAGGAAAAATCAATTTCAAAAAGCTTGGTCCTATAGCCTGATCTTTTGCCAGAGACAGAATATAGAAAATGAACTGAAAGGATTCAGATTTTATGCCTTCATATTTCCCTATCTGCTGGCTACCAAACCAGACAGGTAATTTAGATCAATGAAAATCAGCTCATAGGTGCAACCAACCATGACCAGTGAGACAAATCAGAGAATATGTGGTCGTATTTCAGCTAGTAACTCTAATAAAGACTTGAAATGCACATTGCAGGCAGAAATTCACTTAAAATGGACTGATAAAAACCCACCGCTATGAAAGATATATCCACTCACAGGCTTGTTTTGCAATATCGAGCGATGAGGCTCATGGGGCGACATTTTATAATCAGAGCTCTGGAGACTAGTGCAGCTAAATACTCCCAGAAAGAACACCAGCATCTCTCATCTCCCTTGCCTTTAATACAAGGAAGTGGAGAGCTGAGCCAGAGAAAAACTAGTGAGTGAGTGATAGAACAGAGGAAAAACTAGAGATTTGCTGTCAGGTGCTCGATTCTCAGCTCGAAAAGAATTTGGAGAACGGTTTTTTTTTTTTTGTTCCTCTCCCGGTGTGTCAATTACCGTGAGCTGCTCTGCACCTGCTGGTAGAGGCCTCCATCACGGCACTCTCCAGCTCTGCCATCTACTCCGAACCAACGGGAGCTCTAATTGGGAACTTTATGTACAGATAAAGGGGAAGTGGGGACACCTCTGCCTTCCTTACTCGGCAATTAGACAGCAATCTGACTGCTAAGATCAAGATCTTAGCGGTGTCTCGCTTTCTCCCATTTCTTCTCTCCTCCAGACTTTCTGCTCCATGCGGTTGGTCAGAGGTTTCCTTTGCAGAGATGGGACCTCGTGACATTTAGTGTACAGCTCTTATGGGAAGGTCAGGAAGAATGTCGTTGAAAAAGGCGTAAAATGAGAAATTGCAACTGTTTTCTTTTAAGATAGCATGAAGATATTAGACTCACCTTTCTTCAACTGATACTGACTGTTGGCATATACTTAAAGGTGAAGCATGTCATTTATAAGCCACTCTTAGAATTGCAAAATATATATATATATATATATATATATATATATATATATATATACAGACGTGGACAAAATTGTTGGTACCCTTTGGTCAATGAAAGAAAAAGTCACAATGGTCACAGAAATAACTTTAATCTGACAAAAGTAATAATAAATAAAATTCTATAAATGTTAACCAATGAAAGTCAGACATTGTTTTTCAACCATGCTTCAACAGAATTATTAAAAAAATAAACTCATGAAACAGACCTGGACAAAAATGATGGTACCCCTAACTTAATATTTTGTTGCCAACCTTTTGAGGCAATCACTGCAATCAAACGCTTCCTGTAACTGTCAATGAGACTTCTGCACCTCTCAGCAGGTATTTTGGCCCACTCCTCATGAGCAAACTGCTCCAGTTGTGTCCGGTTTGAAGGGTGCCTTTTCCAGACTGACTGCATGTTTCAGCTCCTTCCAAAGATGCTCAATAGGATTGAGGTCAGGGCTCATAGAAGGCCACTTTACAATGGTCCAATTTTTTTCCTCTTAGCCATTCTTGGGTGTTTTTAGCGGTGTGTTTTGGGTCATTGTCCTGTTGCAAGACCCATGACCTGCGACTGAGACCAAGCTTTCTGACACTGGCTAGTACATTTCTCTCTAGAATTCCTTGATAGTCTTGAGATTTCATTGTACCCTGCACAGATTCAAGACACCCTGTGCCAGACGCAGCAAAGCAGCCCCAGAACATAACAGAGCCTCCTCCATGTTTCACAGTAGGGACAGTGTTCTTTTCTTGATATGCTTAATTTTTCGTCTGTGAACATACAGCTGATGTGCCTTGGCAAAAACTTCGATTTTTGTCTCATCTGTCCACAGGACATTCTCCCAGAAGCTTTGTGGCTTGTCAACATGTAGTTTGGCATATTCCAGTCTTGCTTTTTTATGATTCGTTTTCAACAATGGTGTCCTCCTTGGTCGTCTCCCATGTAGTCCACTTTGGCTCAAACAACGACGGATGGTGCGATCTGACACTGATGTTCCTTGAGCATGAAGTTCACCTTGTATCTCTTTAGAAGTCTTTCTAGGCTCTTTTGTTACCATTCGGATTATCCGTCTCTTAGATTTGTCATCAATTTTCCTCCTGCGACCACGTCCAGGAGGTTGGCTACAGTCCCATGGATCTTAAACTTCTGAATAATATGTGCAACTGTAGTCACAGGAACATCTAGTTGCTTGGAGATGGTCTTATAGCCTTTACCTTTAACATGCTTGTCTATAATTTTCTTTCTGATCTCTTGAGACAACTCTTTCCTTTGCTTCCTCTGGTCCATGTCGAGTGTGGTACACACCATATCACCAAACAACACAGTGATTACCTGGAGCCATATATATAGGCCCAATGGCTGATTACAAGGTTGTAGACACCTGTGATGCTAATTAGTGGACACACCTTGAATTAACATGTCCCTTTGGTCACATTATTTTCAGTGTTTTCTAGGGGTACCATCATTTTTGTCCATGCCTGTTTCGTGAGTTTATTTTTTTAAATAATTCTGTTGAAGCATGGTTGAAAAACAATGTCTGACTTTCATTGGTTAACATTTATAGAATTTTTATTTATTATTACTTTTGTCAGATAACAGTTATTTCTGTGACCATTGTGACTTTTTCTTTCATTGACCAAAGGGTACCAACAATTTTGTCCACGTCTGTATATATATATCTGAAGGAAATGTGACCAAACCATCTAAACAATTCCTAGTTGGTTGCTACTAGGGTGAATCTCAAGTTAAGTTAAGTGAGTTTCTTATATTGTTGTCTGTATAGGGGACTGTATTGGGGGCTACTAATCATGTGACTACAATATTATAGACCTAATCACTTATTAATGTCGTACCACACTATCCTCAACAGACTGTAGGATTCGATGGCTCATTCACATCAAATCACACACTAGGGTGTTGTAAATCATGTTACTAGTCAAAATTATATGAGCTCAACCATAAGTTGAGCAAACAACTGAGCATTGTATGTTGTCTAATCAGAGGCAATATCACACTGTCTTCAATAATCTGCATGATTTTAGATATTATTTACAACAATAACATAAATGGTAATGGTCCCAAGTTGGTTGCTAGGTTTGTACTTACTCCAAATGTCTCCGGTGATGTTTAATGGTTCAGCGGGTTCCAAGGTAAACATATTTTGTTTACCCTGGAACAACATTTTAATCCAAAAATGTATTTATTATTTATATATTTAATCCAAAACCTTACCTTACCCATCACAAAAAACTATAAACTGGTTCTTCAGATCTGACTGCTAATCACAATATTATTCCAGGGTCAACAAAATATGTTTACCTAGGAACACGTCGAACTCAGCAAAATCAGGTCCTATCTGTGGTTCTTAAATCTGAGTTTTCTGTGACTATGCTAAATCTAAACATTAAATCTATATGATTTGAGAGTCCTTTCACGCATGTAGCACAAATCGTGATGCAGTGTGCAGTTGTGGTTGGTCCCATTTGTTTGCTAAATGGGCACTAAGTGTTACTTATATGATATTGTGGTAATTAGATTTGTGAACTGGATTCGTTCATGCATGCATGCATTTGCATGTGAAGCAGAGAGAACTATCCCTATGGTTGCGTTTTGTTGCTTGTGTTAAGTCATATCTAAATGTATTTTTTTAATATATTATACCTGCTAATCTTAAACCCATAGCCAGCACAAATATTTACACCCTCCACCCTCCAGGTTCATACACTGTTGGTTGGGCCAGAAATTGACACATCAGGTTGCTCAAACAAACCAGTGTTCAGATTTTTATTTATTTTTTATGCTAGTGTAGCGATGGCTTATTTATAGTTGTCTCTATCCATTAAGAGTATCACAAGATATTTTTAACACTAAACCATTTGCACGGGCATTTCACCTGTATTTGGCAGCATCATATTATGTACCTTGTTGAATGTTTAACTGAGAACGTTTTGGATGAAAAACAAGCAAACACTATGAAATGCATACAAGTATGAAATGCATCTTATTCACCATACAGTGTCAAAACTAAATGTAAAGGTTATTTAAGGGCAGATATGTAAAAGCAATAAATGATAATAAGTAAAACAATCATAAAAAACAGACAACCTGAGCCTTTTTTAAATACTAGTGCGTATCTATCTTCCCTTTTAATTTCTAGTAGTATAGTGTTGGGCTAAATTGCTCATAAAGCCAAAATGACTGGTTTCTTCAGGTTGTGATGTGTTTAACACAAACGGCATAAAGTCTCAAGGGTCTCATCTATGAATATCCATGTGGCTCTATAGTGACTCTCTTTCACAGCTCCGGCTGCTTTGCTACAACCTTTAATGTTCGTATAATTCATATTTAAGCAGACGAGTGAAACTCCTCTCATGGGAACATTTAACTTTTCATATCAGGATGAATCTCTTCAGATCCCCCGAGGGCCATCGTTTCATTGAAAGATCGACACTGTCCTAGTTAAAATGATATTGATTCAGCAGTGTCCATATGTGCTGGATTAAAGAGACAGTTAATGTATACATAATGCATTTGCTATTCTTTATACTAGCTTGTGTAATGATTTATAGTCTCTTATTGGCCATATACTGGAAGTAGTTAAAAGTAATAGTCACGTCTGTGTGTCTGCTTTGATGTGGTACTGTAAAATAAAATAACAATATTGAAATGAGCTTTAATACATGTTTGAAAGCTCATTTCAATATCGCTATTTTATTCTACAGTACCAAACTTTAGTATTTTAGTATTAAATATTTAGTTTTTTTTAGTATTTTGGTTTCTTTTTTTTAGGAACTAGTTATTTGAAAAAAAAAAAATCTTGTTCTATTATCATATAAAATATGAGTAGTAGTAATTAATCATACAATTGCAATTTATTATTATTTTTATTTTTATTTTATGTTTTACCGACAATAAATATACAGCATATAGTATATGAAATGTCTCTCCCTGCATGGTATTTTATTTTAGTTTAATATTTTACTTTATTTTTACTTATTATTATTATTCTTATTATTAATATCGGCTGCCTACCATTTAGTGCTATTCAGAAAAACTTCCAACAAATTGATTTTTTTTGCAATAGAAAAGGCAATCTTAATATTACCAATAATTTGCCTTTAATTACATGACATCTCTCTTTTTGACCCCAGCAGGGTGAGGTTTTGCTGTTATGCTTTGGCAGCTGTTATGGATTTATTTCGAAAAAAAAATCATGTTATTCCTTTCACTATTTAAAAATATATATATAAATCACACCATTTAATGTAATCCATTCTAGTCATATTCATTGAATTCATAAAATAAACTCTGTGTACTTTTCAATTTTGTTATTATTATTATTAATCTGCTTATTTATTTTTATTTTGTTATTGGAGAGATTATATTTAAAATAGTCCGGTGTGAGAACATAATGTGCACCATAATGGGATAACATAAAGATTCACAGCCACATGCACACTCACATTGCAATCGAAGAAATTTTTAAAAAGGCTTTTGAAGACGTGTGGTGTGTAGGTGGAAAATAACTACATTCGGTGTGGGGGATGGTTACAGGATGAAAAATGCTAGAGAAAATAACTCTGAGTGGAATGATTGCTCATCAGCCGGTCCTCTGTTTACTGGGGGAGGAGAAGTGGAGATTGTGAGCCGCGACGCTTTTCACTTTATACCTTAGCCATACATGTGCTCTGTAAAGACATCTGGATTTGCCCGGCCTCACCGCACAAACACTGGAAATCCATGCCACTGACCTGACCGTGCCAATAACATGACAGCAGAGTTTGCCTGAACCTACAAATCCACTAAATATCTGTTCTTTTCTTGTAGAAAAGGGGCAAAAGAATAGGTAATGCTGTCTGTCAAAATCCTGTCTAAACTTCTCACCACAAGCCGGGTGTTAGGGCTCCTGTTACTAACCTGAGTGGATGTAATTGAGTCCTTACAAGCAGAACTGCTGCTTGTTGTAGTTCAGCTGCAGTCATTCAACACAGCCAGTGGTGTCAGTCACAAGAAACCGGCTGCTTGTGTTTAAAAAGCTGTTTAAGCGGCGCTGAGGCTTTGTTCGCATTGGGTCCAATTCGGATGTGGGTTTTTTTGTTGTTGTTTTTTAATCTTCAGGATTGCACTGGCCCTTTTTATGCAACTTTTCAACATTTAACCCCTCTGTTTTTCATTTTACGCACAGTATAGTTAAAATCTTTTGTCTTAGATATGCAATTGAGAAAACAACTGAATTTAAATTCTGGGGTATAAACATCAGTTTAAAGGGGTCATATAATGCTATTTCAAGTTTTCCTTTCTCTTTGGAGTGTTACAAGTGCATAGATAAGATCACTAAAGTTGCAAAGACTCAAATATCAAAACTTAATCAAATATTAAAGTGGGTGCAGCACATTTACAGAGAACTGGTTCCTTAACCTGCAGAGCAGTCTATGCTGGCTGTGCACATCAGAGGCAATTTTTACTCGGCAAGGACAGTCTGGCGCTTCTGACTCACAACCTTTAAGTAAGTTACTTTTTCTTATGAAATGCTAGTTTTGAGCAGTAAAGGGTAGTGCTTGCTGTTTGTCGTTCCTTCGATCGCAAATGCAGATATGGTGTTATGTTTGCGAGGCACGAAGGAAAAAAAAAATTAAAGTCAAGGAAATCAGTAATTATGTCCCCAGTGGATGCAACAAATGTACTGTTTGCAATAGCTTTTATTTTTTTGGTGTCATCATGCTATGGTAAGGGGCGTAACATTTCCACCAAATGCTTGAGGCATTCAACCAATAACAACGCATTGAAAAGCTGGCCAATCAGAGCACACGTCACCTTTTTAGAACAAGGAGGTTTATACAAATCAAGCTATTTCAGGAACGTGGGACTTGGAGGAGAAACAATTTTGTACAGTATGTGGGAAAAAAGGTTTTTTTAAGCTTAAACCACCTAAACACATTGCATTACACTAAATACACCAAATAATGTTCTTTTTAGCAACATCATATGACCTCTTTAAGACAATATTTAGTACTGTTTTTTAGTGTTGACGTAAAGAAATAGGTTGTCCAAAATCACTCTTATGTCATTACAGACCAGTATGATTTGTTTTTTCTTTTTTTTTCTGCGTAACACAAAAAGAAAAAAAAACATTTTTTTTCCCCATCCACTTACTGTGAATGGTTACAGAAGCTTCAAAAGGGACACAAATGCACCATAAAAGCATCTTAAATGTGGTCTATTTTACTTTTTGTGCTATAGAAGTCATATAACACATTTCTGTAAAGAAATGACAGAAATTTAAGTCCTAGGTGCATGCAGTGTTTCTGTGATGCTAGAATTGCACTGAGTGAAACTAGAAACTACCATTTCAAATCAATTCTTTACACCCTAGGTTTAATTTAAAAGCAGTTCTAAAGTTCAAATCTGAAGTTGAAAGTATTTTTTAGTTGTGCATTCTGTCATAGAATGTGATAAATAACAAATTTGCATGCATAGAATGACATTAAAGGATTAGTTCACCCAAAAAAAAAAAAAAAAAACCATACCCACCCTCTGGATGTCTGAGATGTAGATGATTTTGTTTCTTCATCTGAACCGATTGGTGCCAATTTAACATAACATCTCTTGTTGACCATTCCTCTGTAGTGAATGAGTAACATAGTAATGTGATGTAGTAAATAATATTGGTTTCTCCAGTAAAAATGTTGTCTTGTCTGAATCAGGACAGAAGTATGCACAAATCAAGGACCATCCAAAATAGTTCTAAACAAACATGTGGGTGAAGATGACAGGTCATGGGCATTTTCACTGGAGGAAGCATTACTAAGATTACTGTGATTGTGTTATTCTTACGAAGGCGCATTTTTGTGTCTTCGTCAGTAGATATATTATAACCTATATATTGCAGTGTATCAGAATGTGTCCATAGCAACCGCTCCAAAGCTCCTATATTGTTATGCTGTAATAAGGCGAAGAAAAAGTGTTTTAAAAAACCTGACGTGTTATTTAACCCACAATAGTTGATTAGTTATGTTGATTTGAACTTTGGCACCGCTAACTGTTTTCGTACTGTATGTCTGAATGTGTTCTTCAAAAAGGTTGTTGATTCTAAAAATGATTCTAGATATAGATGCAAGGCTAATCGTATACATTTAAAAAGTACTCTCACATCTGTTTCCCACATCTGCAAGCTCGTTTGTGTTTTCAAAAACATATGGATGAACTCTAATCAAGTATGCGAAGGCTTCACATAACTTTTTATGCAAATTAGCTCATTATAATTCCCAACTTTTAATCGGCCTTGTTCAATTGTCATTTTCTCTGTCATACTGTCAAAGCCACTCTTACATAATTGGTATGTTTAAATAAGCAGACGCTTGATGAATTAATTCAGCAATTATCACTAAATTACTGATTATATTGCAGATGCTTTGAAGTCCAGCTTCAGATGAATCTCGTAACTTCTTAGTGACCCAGGTCGATCGGACGCTCTTCTGAAGGCAGCCGTTCTTCCATGAGGTCCACAAACTCAGTTAAAGCACCAAGTGCCATTTGAACCCAGCATTCTTCATTTGGAATGGAAAACCGGCTGTTGCCAGGGAAACCAGCAAAAGTCATTGAACTAGGATTGTACGGGGGTCAGAACTTAACTGTGAGGGCTTGCAAGCTTCTTGCTTACTCTCCCACTCGCTTTTTTCTCCAACCTCCACTGGAATCAAGAGGTGGAGACACATCAATGATCTGTTTGATGTTGGTGTCCAGCAGGTTTACTATTCTATCCAATTACCACCGGGCTTTTAAGCCTCTGTTTTGAATCGCACCGCAATGCCGCCTACTTTTGGCTTCTCTGTGTGTGTGCAGCTTTCTGTGTACCTTTGTTCGTGTGTGGGTATATTTACAGGTCGCTCTATTTTAATCTCCAAGTCCACAGGGGTTAGAGGAGACCGTCGGCTCAGGATTAGGTTACCGCCCCAACACAGTTGAGGAATTACAGAATGTGTGTGTTTAGCACCAAGTGACAGGTCTGGAATGGTCGGATGTGGCTCTTTGCCCCCAGTTTAATCAGTTTTTAAATAAGATGCTTTGCTTCGGCTTTAAAGGAGATTAATATTAATTTTCTCCCTTTTGTGCTAATAAAAGTCTAAAATGCCTTTGGATTTACAGAGAGCCACTCTTCAATGGCCCAGGTGCTTGACGCTAGATCATTCTGTGTGTCTGTGTGCAAATATCAAATAGCTTAATATAACTGGAAATATTTTTAGAAGGACCTGGATGAGCCTATCTATCAATTGTTTTATCTAATGTTCTATCTATCATTCAATCTACCTATCGTTCTGACGTTCTATCATTCTGACAGTTGATTGATTATCGATTGTTATATCGTTA